>NC_079167.1:27908872-28208872 GCF_947568905.1 Ostrea edulis | reverse complement strand
ATTTTTTTTTTACCTGCGGGTTGAACAGAAATATGACCCCATATAAAAGTACGTTTGTAGTATACACGTATTTAGTATGTAGCTATAGCTGAAGAATTTGATAATAGAGCATGTTTACAATGAAAGGTGAAGATAACGAACAGTGATCAATCTCATAACTCCTATAAGCAATACAAAATAGAGAGTTGGGCAAACACGGACCCCTGGATAGTAGTAAAAATAAAATAAATAATTTCTAGTGCACCAAATGAAACGGCTGGACTCTCCCATGACTATCATCTCTTTATAGACAAGCCACATTTAAATTTGAATGCAAACTTTTATTGAACGTCTACAAAGTGAATTTCTTCATGTTTTACAAAGAAAACCCCACCAGATATTGCTCCTATATATGATTAACATTATAAAACAAACTTCGCACACGTACGTCATCTTGAGTGTTTGGTAAGCCCAAACGAATTCAGTAACCCTGAAATATAGAATATTGAGTTTATATATTGATCGCTTGCATTCTTTTATTTCATCGGTTATGTCGACTTTATATTTATTAAGGTTAACTCTCATTCAGAAAACCTAATTGACACTTGATATTCATTAACTGCAGAGCAATATAAAATTTCTCTCTCCTGATAATCAACAGAAATCAGCGCTCTTCGATAAACTGATAATCCCTCAATATGCCGACAGTTCTCGTAATGACATACATCTCATTGGTGTCAATTTCATATTTGATCACTTTCTCTTTCTTCCGTCATTGTATTTCGTCGATTACATTACAATAGTAAATTACAAATATACTATATAGAACTGGATGCCAAAGTCTCCTCAATTCTCTGTATGTATCTCTAAAAGTACATCAATCCTACAATCGAGAGCAATATTCGCTGCAGCTGGTTTTCGGACGAGACCTAACATCTGCCCTCCAATGACATGTCTCTTACAGACACGTATTATAATAATTCCCTCCACTAAGCATAATGGGTTCAAAAACGATGAAGACCATTCCTTGATGTACAGCACACGATCTAGGTACAAACACGTTGATATGGAACGCCATTACTGCCTTATGTGGGTGTGTTTCATGATAAGGTGATACGTTTTTATTACATGCTGTAGTTCTTTCATAAGGTAGTGCTTTTCCATTATAAGCTGTGGTTCTTTTATGTCAAGATGGTGTCATTTTATTACATGCTGTGGTTTTATCATGATAAGATGGTGCTTTTTACTTTCAATATGTGAAACAATATCACCAACGTATATTGAAAAAGCCCAATCTTTGGGGGAAAACATCAGCATGAACGTAAAAATCACCATCTTATGATAAACCACAGCATGTCATGAAGTGTTACCATCTTAAAATAAAAGAACCACAGCATATAATGAATAAAGCACATTATAAAAAAGCACCACCTTATCATATAAGAACCACATCATGTAACTTAAATAAAAAAGCACCACCACCACAACAAATAAGATTTTCAGAGAATTTAATAATTTTATTGTTTATTATTATTTTTCTTAATTTGGTACATGGCTTAAACATTGCTATAGCATGTACCCCCCCCCCCCCCCCCCCCCCCCCCCCCGCCAACAGAAAATGGATATATTCATACGTAGATATTTTAATGAAAGTAGACACTAACGGCAAACTGACAACTCAAGTGTATGACAAACGGGATGATTTCAGCTTTTCCATCGTCAACTTCCCATATTTATGTAGCAATATTCCATTATCACCTGCATATGGTGTTTGTATCTCTCAACTGATTCGATACGCAAGAGCTTGTTCTGCATGTGGTCAGTCTGTAAATCGAGGCAAGCGACTGACAAACAAGTTGATGGTAAAGGGGTTTCAACAGTCTCGATTAAAGTCAGCATTTCGAAACTTCTATGGTCGTTATAACGATCTAGTTTGCCAATACAACTTATCATTGGGTCAAAGGCTGTCTGACGTGTTCTATACAGATTGTTAGGCCGTTCTTGGTACACTGATTTTGACTACGGATAACTCCGTTTACCTGATCAGGATATAGGGCTCACGGCGGGTGTGACCGGTTGACAGGTGATGCTTACTCCTCCTAGGCACCTGCTCCCACCTCTGGTGTCTCCAGGGGTCCGTGTTTGTCCAACTATCTATTTTGTATTGCTTATAGGAGTTATGAGATTGATCACTGTTCGTTATCTTCACCTTGGTATATCCAGGGGTCCGTGTTTGTCCAACTCTCTATTTTGTATTGCTTATACCTTTCATATATAGAAAATGGAAATATTCATACATTCACTATAAATCAAAATAAGGTACATATATGTTATTTTACTTTAATGAAAAATGTATGTAAACGGTCTGATTCAAACCTTTTAATTTGTTTTTGAAATATTCTCAAACAATAATATTTTTCAAATAAAAATTAGCATAACTTTCTAATACTTTAGATATTTTAATTTCAAATAAGAAGTGCATAGACTCTGTCTAAGAACGATATTTTACAACGTCAAAATCAAATCTCTTCAAGAATGTTTTAAGATATACTCTTTTTAATTTAAAATTGTCAATAAGTAAAAAAGCATGCCATTGTAAATTGAAGAAAAGTTGTCCAATCAATATGAAAATACCAGGTGCACATCTTCATATAATAAAAATCATTCACTAGTTTCTTAGAACATGAACAGACAAAATCATGTCTACAGACAGACAGACATGGGGATTCAAATATTCCCCCAAACTTCGTTTGCTGGGGGTGGTATAAATACAAAATTAAAAGTAGGACAAACACGGACCCCTGGACATATCAGAGGTGGGATCGGGTACCTAGGAAGAGTAATCATCCGCTGTTGATCGGTCATACCATCGCCAGCCCAATATCTTATCAGATAAACGGAGAAATCCGTAATCAAAAGCAGTATATAAAGACCGACCGAACAAGTGCTATGAAACACGTTAGGCAGCATTCAACCCAGTCATACATGTAGCCTGTATTTGCAAATTAGATCATTATAACGACAATAGAATTTGCGAAATACTGACTTTAAACGAGATTGTTGAAACTCCTGTAACATCAACTTTTATGCCAGTATAACCTGCATAGATTTACGAATTCAATTGATCATTCGCAGAACATTCTCTCGCGTATCAAGTGAGCTGAGAGTTTATCTTCGCGCTACGGCCTTCCAAATTATGAAATTCTTATAGGAAACTATATACTTTCTTGTTATTTCACTAAGCTTTATCTTTGTGTACCACAGTTTCATAACATTATTGTGTTTGTGCAACATCGTTACTTTGAAAAAACAAGAAAAATACGTTTATACTTGCTTTTTTGGATATTATCGAGCATACAGCCTAAACCTGTGTTGATGGTAAATTGGGAATGATATAGGAGTTTTGTTGTAAAGCCGAGGATTGTCAGAATAAGTTACTTTAAATCCAGACGTGGCCATTCTGACTCTTTCCTTGCTACAGGGGAATTTCTTGAGGGACTTTCGGTGTCTTTGATACGGAAGGTTGAACGGCAGGATATTTCATAATAATATCTTTCGGCACATATATGTACATGTAGATACCTGTGAAATCCATACCGAGATGCTTCCCCGATTGTTCACCTTAAGTCTGTATTGATTAAGAAAATATCTCAGCCGTTTCCTTGACTGACGCAGTCTCGTGTTCAGCTACCACTACACCTGCCTGCCCTACAATAAATTAGTAAAGCTCCTCATGGTGTTTGTTGTGTAATTACAGGTTAAGACAAAATTTTCCCCACTGCATAGAAATGTCTAGAGTAATTAATCAATTATCGATATTTTCCTGAGGTATCGTTCATAAAAACATTGTCAATGATGAAGGTGAGCGATCTCCATTGATAAAGTCAATAGTTCATCTAGAAATTAAATACACGCTGTCAGAAATCTGCGACCAACAAGAAATTGGCGCAACTTTGCTTAGAAATGATGAGGTATAATATTATGTATTAGCTGAATGTGCGATTAAGCATGCGGCTATTTTCTTTTCTGTCAGACCATTCTACGAACGTATTATAGGAATTTCCTGTTTGCAAAAGTTACTCACACAGTTCTCTAAACTAGTCAGATAATAAGCTGTAACGGTCTGGGCATTTTCAATGGTTTTACCAAATTCAGAAATAATTATCCAACAAACGTGAAGGGAAAATATTTTACTTCATGACTGCGATCGTTTATCATCCATTCTCTATCCATTAATCATCTTCATACTTCGGCAACATTATAAATATTTGAAGCGATGTTAATTAGTTTTTTTGTGTACGTGTTCTTCAATCGCCATTTGCGTGCTGTGTTAGTCTGATTGTTTAAAAAAGAATATCTCAATCCATTAACATAACACATAACGTGAATGTGTTGTAGACTCACCCATGGTGTCCTAGGTAATTATTCATTGAAGTTTAGTGTCCTTTTTACAATCCACCCACTCATTTTGAGACGCCACCAATTTTACATGTAAATGAAGTTCCACCCACTTTAAGTGATGCTCCAACAGCGAGAGAAAGAACTTCTGGTGTTGAAATTTATAGTAATTTATGTCATATTTGTAAGACATTTTGTATTTTGTGAAACTTTGTATTTTCACACTTAACACGATACCTTGCAAATAAAATCTTTAAGATAATTACAAATGACGATTGGGAGTTTATCCTAAAATAGTCATTGACAACATACAAATGTATTATGATTCTATATACATGTACCTGATATCATAATGATGTCTGACTCGATGGGACACAAAACAAAAAATCAATCTGATAAGAGTAGAAAATATATTTGATACATCTAAATGTTTTCTCTATCTTGATGTTTTTAATAGGTCATCCGTACTCCTGACTTGTGGTAATAGGCGACTAAATGGGGCGGTTCTTAAGACGAGACCTCAAAAACCGAGGCCCCGTGTCACAGCAACCGTGAGTTCTAGCCGCATTAATCCTATTTCGTTAGATAACATGGGTAGGAATTGATCCTTCGCCAAACACTCGGCATTTAGATGTGAGAATCACAGGTCTTTTGGATATGACCATAAAAACAAAGGGCCGTTTCACGACAGGCGTTGGCACCTAAAAGACGCCACACTGTTACCGCCTTCAGCGCTAAACATAGATCTAAATTTGTGGCAACGTCTCAATATAAGAGAAAAATTCTCGACGGGACGTGAAACGGCCAAACTTCACAAATTCAATCCTAGTAAGAATGTAGCAATGTTCAACACTACTTGACAAAAACTTACCGACCACCAAAACACTGGCACGAAGAACTACTAATGTAGTTACTGCATAGATTTGTTCCTGAGGAAATGCTTCGAAGTTTGATATATATGTAAGTTATGTGAAAATTCGTTATTGATAAAGTTGTTACTTACTTGTTTGAATTTTCCCTTGTGTTGACTTTTGTCGCCATTTTCCGTTGATCATGCCAACGTCACGTGATTCGCCACCGTAACATTAACGAACCTACTTCAAAAAAGAGAGAGCTCACCACAGAATATGACTGTTGTTATGAACATCCTTAATGTAATGATAAAGTTTGAATACTAAATTTTTATAATAAAAGTGTGATTGATTGTATATTGTTTAACGTCCGTCCTTTTCGAGAATTTTTCACTCATATGGAGACGTCACCACTGCCAGTTAGGGGCTGTAAAATTTAGGCCTTTGAGCAGGGAGGGATCTTTATCGTGCCACACCTGCTGTGACACGAAACTCAGTTTCTTCGGTCTCATCCGAAGGACCGCCCCATTTAGTCGCCTCTTACGACAAGCAAGGAATACTGAGGACCTAATCTAACCCGGATCCCCACCGGACTATAAAAAGATTGAATGTCAATGTGTCATCAGTGATACTGTGACTGGTGGTGATAGTCTGGTGTGCATGATCTCGCTTCGCAAGCAGAGTGGTGGTGTAGGGGTTAGTGGCTGCTCCTGTATGTCTTTGTCAAACGCCAGACCTTTTAATTGGAAGTCAAGTGTGTTTCTGATAAGACAAGCCATGTCATACATATGTAGTAGACGATAACGCTATAAAGAGCCCTCATGTTCAGATCTTATGCGACATGGGTGGAACTTCACCTACTGTACGTATTATAACGACCCTTTTTGAGTAAAAGCTCCTGGAATGGAACGTAAAAAAGACATATTATGTTGTGAATACAAATAACACAATCTCATCAGTTAATCAATGTAAAATGATCCCAGTAAATAATCAGATGGAGACACATAATGTTTTCTTTTATTGCTCATGAATAACATTGGGGTAATGTGATCCTGAATTTGGAATTTCTAATAGAGTAATATCGAAAGAATTTGTGTCAAAAAGTCCTACATGGGTATTTTCCTTTTCATTCTACAGAAGACTTGAAGTTTTTTATGCTCACCGAAAAAAAATCAGGGAAGCATATAGTCGCTTTCGCGTATATAAAAGTTCCCATCTACTAAACCTTTCACCATAAATTGATCACAAATATTCCTTTGGACAGGGGACGTTTGGAACAAGATCGTTTGAAAAAGGAAAGGTCACTCAGAATATATACCTTATGTAAACAAAACGTTCCTAATTTCAACAGGTTTTGAACAGGTATTGTTCATATATCACACAAACAAGTAACAGTCAAATGACTTTCAGATAAAGGTCACTTAAGGTAATTTCGGAAAGGTTAATTTAAAACTCACTCAACATATATATACCTGATGAAAGGTGAAGATAACGAACAGTGATCATTGATCAACCTCATAACTCATATAAGCAATATAAATTAGAGAGTTGGGCAAACACGGACCTCATTGTTTGTCCGATATTTTTAAGCATATGAAGGACAAGTGGACGACTTTGTGGTATCGTTTATTTCGAGTTCATTGGAATCGACATATGAATGAAAATGATTATTGTTAATAGATAAAACGTCGTCGATATATCTAATTGTCGATTTGAAGGCCATAGCAAGAGATTTTGTTCTCACGTAGAAGTTTTTAAAAAAATAAATTCTGCTTCATAAGAATATAAAAACAGGTCAGCTAACAAAGAAGTATAATTCGTGCCCATGGGCATTCCAACAGACTGATGGAAAATCTGATCATCAAAGACTATGAAGATATGGTCAATGAGGAACTCCAGCATATTCTTTATTTCAACTTCAGAGTACTTGTGTGTGGTATCAGAGTGGTTTTAACAAAATAATGTTTTGGATGACTGATCACTAAATACATTGTATGATTATTTCCGTTTTCCATTTTTGTTGAAGAAGCAACTGTCAATGATGTCATAAAGTCTAGTCTTTATTTTATCGTGAGGAATTAACGTGTAAAGTGTTCAAAAGTAATACGTTTTGATGTTGCTGATTAAAAAAATGTTTAGCGATTTCAAATTTACATAAATTTCTTTAGCATTTTTTAAAATCCACATTTGATTTACATAACTACTGGCATATGTAGTGGCACAGTACGTTTGAGGTTTCTCCTTCACAGCTATAAATATTTTCGTGAGGAACAATGGTAGGGGCTTAGTAGAACATTTACTGAATCTTAAATGTATCTAAACCTGAACCATGGTTTTGAAAATTTTCGTGTTTTGAAAAGCCATATGGAGTATAAGTACGATTACCAAAAGCGGAATTAATGCCAAGTTCATGTAAAATACAGTTGTAGTAATGAATCTTACAAAGACAATGTTGTTACAAGCTTTGTCAGCTGGAATCAAAACATATTCCTCATGTAACCTATCTAATTATTATTATTATTAATTCTTTTATCACCTCTGGTTTACTAAACACACAAGGATAGATGGTACGTACTTTTGTTTTGATGTGTCTAATGCGGAATTTTAATATTCCTCTTATACTTTTAGTCCATTCTGACAATGTAGCAAGTTCGTTTTCATATTTAGCCCATCGTCTGGCATAATCTTCGACATAATTCCTAATAGAGATAAAGTTCTGTCGTCAATTGAAAGACCGAGGTTCTCTGTATTTAGGACCTTTTAATATAAGTGATTTGAGGTCCTCATTTTCAATTATATCAACATCACTAGTAATGACATGTCCAGCTGGACTCCAGTTGAAAGAAGACGAAGAACACGTAGATGGATTAAGTATAAGATGGCCTATATCTAGGCACTGCAAAGTTTGTTTACAATTAAACAGTTTGGATGCAATGGTAGAAGTATTTTTGCAAGACATTCGTCAGATGAAGTAGTTCATTGGTTAGATGCAGTTCGGGGAACATCCATCAGTTTTACTGATATTCTTGTTTTATCAGCTTTTGACATGCTACCTGTACACTATTAAGTGAGTTTATTTATCACAAGTCTACTCATTCATAATTCAAAGTTAGAATGATATTTTGAAGAAGTTAGAATGATATATTTATGGAAGAAATTGAATAGTCGTGCCAAATCATTATTTACATGGATTTTTAATTGATTTTTTATTTAATTATTTATCTGTTACTAATGTGTAAACTTTCCCAGGCGGATGTGTTGTAATATGACGTCAGTTACATCATTGGGTCTTTCCATTGACTCATGCATGACCATTTGATATCATTCTTTTTCTTGATATTATTTACATGCCTTCAGATTCTCGAAAAATTAATATAGTCCACGGTAGACATGATTCTAATGAATTATTTCACTCCGTAAACCTAAAAGTATAAATGACAAGGATTTTTTATGCAAGTGACTGTCATTCCGAAAGTCCAGTGTCGTAATTAATGTGGTAATATCGGAAAACATTTGGAAAATGAATATTTATACAAATCATGTTTAATATCCTTGTTATTTATATTCTCACTATATTTATAGACTTGGAAAGTTATAGAGAAGGTCTTTGCTATTGAATATGTATAGAAGTATTTCAATAAGTTGGACCCGAGAACCCCTAATAATACGTACTGTCTCTAAAATTCTTTATGTTATCATGCCAGCGTCTATCATTACACGGGACCTTCTATCTTTCAAGTCATATCCGTGACTTTCATTGCTAGTACTGGACAGTGTCCGTGACTTTCACTGCTAGTACTGAACAGTGTCCGTGACTTACACTGCTAGTACTGGACAGTAGTACTGGAAAGTGTCCGTGATTTTCACTGCCAGTACTGGACAGTGTCCGTGACTTTCACTGCTAGTACTGGACAGTGTCCGTGACTTTCACTGCTAGTACTGGACAGTGTCCGTGACTTACACTGCTAGTACTGGACAGTGTCCGTGATTTTCACTGCTAGTACTGAACAGTGTCCGTGACTTACACTGCTAGTACTGGAAAGTGTCCGTGATTTTCACTGCTAGTACTGGACAGTGTCCGTGACTTACACTGCTAGTACTGGACAGTAGTACTGGACAGTGTCCGTGACTTTCACTGCTAGTACTGGACAGTGTCCGTGACTTACACTGCTAGTACTGGAAAGTGTCCGTGATTTTCACTGCTAGTACTGGACAGTGTCCGTGACTTACACTGCTAGTACTGGACAGTAGTACTGGACAGTGTCCGTGATTTTCACTGCTAGTACTGGACAGTGTCCGTGACTTACACTACTAGAACTGGACAGTAGTACTGGACACTGTCCGTGACTTTCACTGCTAGTACTGAACAGTGTCCGTGACTTACACTGCTAGTACTGGACAGTAGTACTGGACAGTGTCCGTGATTTTCACTGCTAGTACTGGACAGTGTCCGTGACTTTCACTGCTAGTACTGAACAGTGTCCGTGACTTACACTGCTAGTACTGGACAGTAGTACTGGACAGTGTCCGTGACTTTCACTGCTAGTACTGAACAGTGTCCGTGACTTACACTGCTAGTACTGGACAGTAGTACTGGAAAGTGTCCGTGATTTTCACTGCTAGTACTGGACAGTGTCCGTGACTTTCACTGCTAGTACTGGACAGTGTCCGTGACTTTCACTGCTAGTACTGGACAGTGTCCGTGACTTACACTGCTAGTACTGGACAGTATCCGTGATTTTCACTGCTAGTACTGAACAGTGTCCGTGACTTACACTGCTAGTACTGGAAAGTGTCCGTGATTTTCACTGCTAGTACTGGACAGTGTCCGTTACTTACATTGCTAGTACTGGACAGTAGTACTGGACAGTGTCCGTGACTTTCACTGCTAGTACTGAACAGTGTCCGTGACTTACACTGCTAGTACTGGAAAGTGTCCGTGATTTTCACTGCTAGTACTGGACAGTGTCCGTGACTTACACTGCTAATACTGGACAGTAGTACTGGACAGTGTCCGTGATTTTCACTGCTAGTACTGGACAGTGTCCGTGACTTTCACTGCTAGTACTGGACAGTGTCCGTGACTTTCACATTTTGTAACGGAAAGTGTCGAAGGATAGGATTTCATTTTATTCCAATGATTTGTTCAATCAATATTTAAATTCGCAAAGTCGTTACAGTGCAACATACATCATAAGTTTGTTGTTCGTGGAGCGTCAAGTTAACACAAACTCAAATGATTAAAGATACGAGTATCATTAATTATTTCAAGATATCAATTGGGCGCAATAATTCAATTGTTGCGATCACTAATGCAACTGACGAGAGCAAAACTTGATTTGATGCGATTATAATTCAGTTGATACGCACATTAAATCAATTATTGCTTTCGTAAGTTTAATTGAAGAGGGCAATAATTGAATTAATACGTGCCTCATTTCAATTAATTTCATGTGAGCATCAATTGAGTTATTGCATCAATGTGGTGGAATTCTTTCTCGCTAAAATTAATTTAGAGCTCTGTATAAATAATTTGATGATCTTTTTAATTCAATTGACGATTAATTTAATTATTTACACTGATTTATATTTGTTAAGGGAACTAATGCGCGCATCAATTCCTTTAATGAGAGCAACAATTTAATGAAATGAGAAAAGGTGAAGATAACAAATAGTGTTCAATCTCATAACTCCCATAAAAATTATATAACTAAGACTAGGACCAACACGGACCCCTGGATATACCAGAGGTGGGATCAAATGCCCAGGATGAGTAAGCATCCCCTGCTGTTCGGTCACATCTCGATCGGGTAAACGATGTAATCCGTAGTCAGAATCGGTGTGTAAAGAACGGCCCTAACCGGTAGAAAGCACGCAATGCAGCACCGAACCCAACAATAGGCCATATTGGCAAACCAGATCGCCACAACGACCATACAGTTTGCGAAATGTTGACCCCAATCGAGAATGTCGAGACCCCAGCAACACCAAGCCCCTGCATATTGATACAACCAAGATATCATAATTGTATTATTGTTATTATGTGTATTTAGGCAAAACATCAAATACATTACAAATCATAATCATATACATTGTAAAATACATTAATAATGTCAATTAGGGATCACAAATGAATTTTTGGCACATTGATATCATATGTACGCAATAGCACTCCAGATATTATCACAGCTATAGCTGCTAACAACATCATTATCAAGATACATGCTTATCACAGTACCAGGTCTTATCACAGACAATATAAATTATATACTTTACATCAATCTTTGCCTAGGATAACCCATGAAAGCAATTCATAAAACTTGCTTATTTCCAATGGGGTCCTAAGATGTTATAAGTTGATTATTGATTATGTATGACTAAGACAGCATAGACAAAAATAAGATTGAACATAAGATGAATTACCTAGCCCAAATTAAGAAAAATTATGTACATTGTTTGATTTTATATTGATACAAAATATTTTAAAAATTGTATCATTATACATCATAAACAAACACTATATATAAATGCTTTCTTCCCTCCTACGAGCTTCTTCTGCAAGATGCAACTTGACAGCATTTTTTCTTCCAAAGGAAGAAAATTCCAGTTTAAAATGGCATGATTATAAAAAATTGAATATATTGTAGGCCCTAACCCTAGGAACATGATAATTAAAATTGGAGGCTCCCCTAGTAGCATTATCACTTCTGTCAGATTTCTCATGTAAATAATTTGGTGCAAGACCATGGTTGAATCTTAATTATTTAATACGATCTGCTACACAGTGCGTTTATTGAATCTTAAATATCACAATTTATACTAGTTCTGGGGTTCAGATTTAAGATGAATCTTATTGTTTTGTTTTGAAAAACGTTTAGCTTTTTCTTCAAGGATTTAGATAAGCTTTCATACCACGCAGAAGAGCAATAGTCAAAGTAGCACTGGATAAGTGCAAAACAAATGTTAACCTTGACCTTTTATTCAAGCACTTTCCATTTCATAAAGAAACTTAAGTCTTGAGTTGACCTTGGACACAATATCATCCACTATGGGATGATATTTTAAAAATTTATCAATTGTTATTTCCAGATATTTGACATGCTCACTAGATTTAATAAGATGACCGTGACATTTAACCTCAAACTGACCTTCATTTTTTAGTTTGCGACTTGGGCCAACAAGAATAATAGACTCTGTTTTTCCAAGATGGAGAGATAACTTGTTATCTATAAGCCACTCGGAACATCTCTCTAACACTTATCAAGCCTATTTGAGATCGCATTTGGGTCTCTGTGTGAGTACAAGATTGCACTGTCATCTGCATATAGGATAAGCTTACAGTCTGCATCTATACTGATACACATATCGTTTACGTAACATAAAAACAATAAAGGACAATAAAGCTCCCTTGAGGTACACCACAAGTAATAACTCCTATCTTTGAAAGAACACCCCCACATTCTACCACCTGAGACCTGCCGGTTAAATAAGATTTAAACCATTGGTTGTCTATTCCCATAAAATTTCATGATTCACCGTGTCAAATGCTTTTTGTAGGTCTAACATAACAATTCCTGTACATAATCCCTTAGAGTTGTTGTCCCTTATATGATCTAATAGATGAATTAAACATGTAGTAGTTGAAAATTTACTTCGAAACTCGGACTGAAGCTCACATGACATGTTATTATTGTGTAAAAAATCCTTAAGTTGACAAAAACACTCTTCACTTATATCTTTGATACCACGCTTAAGATACTAACTGGTCTATAGTTTCCCACTTGTAATGGACTACCCTTTTTGAAAAAGGGCTTGACACTAGCCCGCTTCATACTTTCTGGTACTCTTCCAGAACTAATTGATTGATGATTAAAGTTATAGGTGCTTTTAGTACACCTGCACCTATTTTAAAAAAAATTGCTGATATTTCATCAAGACCAGTGCTTTTTGCTGTGCTGAGACCAAGAAATTCTTCAAATACAAAAGTTTCAGACACTAGGCCTAGAATAAGGTATTGTTGTGAAAATTTCTATCTGAATGAAAACTTCTTTTAAAAAATTGACATGACATTAAATGCACCCATTGATGTTGGCAGGGCTATAGTAGAAAAGGTATTAAAATGATTAGCAATTTCCAAATCATCATGGCAAATATCATCCTTAATATTCAAAACATTTTTCCTTCTTTCTTTTGGTTTCTATAACCTAAATATTTCAATTCTTCCCAAAGTTTTTTTTAGGATTATCCTTATTTTCTTCAAGTTTATCAGATACATATTCTGATCTTTTTTTCTTTTTCTTTTTTCTTTGAAGTAAATTTCTAACTCGTGAAAAATTTTTCTGATCTTCATCCTTTTAACTTTTTCTAAAAATATTTAAAAGCTTATCTCTTTCATCTATAAGATCTAAGATTTCATGATTTATCCATGGTTCTGTTCTCTGTTTCAACATCACTTGTTTTACAGGTGCAAATCTATTAACGATGTTTAAAACACATCCTTGAATGCATTCCGGTTTGAATCAAAACAATCAGATGCTGTACAAGATGTCCATTCAACTTTTTAAAAATTCTTCAACAAATAAAGTAGAATCGAAATATTTCAGTGATCTAATTTTGACAGTATTATGTTCTTTAATTTGGCCTTTAGAGATTTTTCTACTACAAAAATTCAGATCATGATCACTAATATCCATTGCAATAGTTCCTGATTTAACAAATTTTTCAACATTATTAACAAGAATATGATCTATCAGTGAAGAGCCCATTTCTGAGATTCTAGTTGAACTTGAAATCAATTGACTAAGACCGAACAAATTTCAATTGTGAATATGTTGAATTAAAGAAATCTCTAATTGAAATTAACTGCTCTCTTTAAATGAATTATTGTGCGCATCGATTGAATTGATAAGATATTTGAATTAAAATGCGCATTCATTGAATCAGTGTGCGCATCAAATCAATTATTGCGCGCATCAATCGATTTGGGGCGCGCATTCAAGAATTAATTTGATTCGCATATTAATTGAATTATTACTCTCTTTCATTGAATTATAACTCTCACCAATATGCCAGTTTCGAGATAAGAGCTCTTTTGTGTAGGAGGTGCATTTAGTGGAAATATGAATGCCTAAGTGGGACACAGTGGACCAACAGTCAGTGAGGAAGACGATAAAATGTATTAAAAGCGGCTTTAAATATGTAATTGGAAATTAAAAAATACTATTAAAAGGAATATCTTTACGAAAGTGGACACATAAAAACAATGCTATATTTGTAAGTAATATCCTGGATATGATACGTACATGTATGGGCAGCGAAATACCGGGTGCCATGATAAGATTTTCGTGTATTTAATTACTCCCTAAATACTTATCAATTACTTAGTTTGTGTATCAGTCGAATTTGGGTGATGAAACTGAGTATGAGAAACTTACTGAGTAGATTCACTTATGCAGTGATGAATTTTTGTCCCACTCCCGATGTAACAATTTGTTTCGCACCTTATTATGTACGAGAGTTCTCCAAAGGGAAATAACTCGGACGTATCTCGAAACCGGCGTATTCAGTGGTTGATGTCACTGATGTATTTGAAGAGAACAATTCAGGTATTGCACGCAATAATTCAGAATTGAAGATACCACTAATTATTTGAATAGATCTTTAATTACATTGATGCGCTTATGAGATGATTTGGTATTTTCAAAATGATTAAAGATAAAAAAAAAAAAAAAAAAAAAATTCAGTTTATAATAATTTGGAGCTCCAAATCGTCTGTACTGAACTGTATTTCTATTCGCACAATTAGTAATTGACTTTGCCTTGGGTACATTTTTAGTGAACCACTCACAAAAAAATTATGTGTACCGGTACAATTGATTGGTAAAATTATATATATTTTTTTAGCGAAAATAATTACTGTGAAAATAAAGGTGAAGATAACGAATATTGACCAATCTTATACATCCTATAAAGAATATAAAACTGGGGGGGGGGGGGGGGGGTTCCATGCACCCCTTGTTGGTTTTACCTAGGTGCATTGGGAAATAATTCCAACCTGTTTAAAATTGTTCCAAAATCATTTATTTTTGTTTTACAATAAAAGTCGCACATTTCCGATACAAGCGAAAATAAAACATGAGCAAAATATACCTTGTTTACAGCATTCTGATTAACGAAAACATGACAAGTAGTTCTACTTTCCTTTTTAATTCCTTCGTTTTTAACGCTTTGTTGTATGTTTAGATTCATCAAAATCTTCAAGTGACCGTGGCGGGGGTCTAAAGGTTAGAACGTTCGCCCCGCATGCGGAAGACCAGGGTTCCAATCCCAGCCGCGAAAGACCTAAGTCGTTAAGACAGGTAGTGATAGTCCCATCGCCAAACGCCCGGCATTGGGTGTGAATGTCACGGGTCCTCGGAGATGACCTTAACAAGAGGTCCATGGGCAACATCTCTCACCTGAGTCACCTTGGCATCTGAAGACTTTCCATATATATTTGCATGTAAATCCTTAGTCCCTATTATGGCCCCAACTACCCCTGGAGGCCACGATTTTTGCAAACTTGAATCTACACTACGTCAGAAAGGTTTCATGTAAATGTCAACTTCTTTGGCCCAATGGTTCTTGAGAAGAAGATTTTTAAAGATTTTCCCAATATTTCTATGTAAAACTTTGAACCCCCCCCCCCACTTGTGGCTCCATCCTACCACCCGGGGGCCATGATTTGAACAAACTTCAATCTGCACTATGTCAGAAAGTTTTCTTGTAAATATCAGCTTTTCTGACTCAGTGGTTCTTGAGAAGAAGATTTTAACTTATATTTGTATGTAAAACTTTGATCCCCCATTGTGGCCCCATCCTACCCCCGGGGGCCATGATTTGACCAAACTTGAATCTGCACGATGTCAGAAAGTTTTCATGTAAAAATCAGCTTTTCTGGCTCAGTGGTTCTTGAGAAGATTTTTAACGATTTTTCCTATATATTTGTATGTAAAACTTTGATCCCCTATTGTGGCCCCATCCAAACCCCGGGGTCCATGATTTGAACAAACTTGATCTGCATTATGTCATAAAGCTTTCATGTAAATCTCAGCTTTTCTGGCTTAGTGGTTCTTGAGGAGAAGATTTTTAAAGTTTTTCCCTATATATTTGTATGTAAAACTTTGATCCCTCCTTGTGGCCGAATCCTACCCCCGGGGGCCATGATTTGAACAAACTTGAATCTGCACTATGTCAGAAAGTTTTCTTGTAAATATCAGCTTTTCTGACTCAGTGGTTCTTGAGAAGAAGATTTTAACTATACATTTGTATGTAAAACTTTGATCCCCCTTGTGGTCCCATCCTACCCCCGGGGCCCATGATTTGAACAAAGTTGAATCTGCACTATGTCAGAAAGTTTTCATGTAAAAATCAGCTTTTCTGGCTCAGTGGTTCTTGAGAAGAAGATTTTAAAAGATCTTCCCTATATATTTGTATGTAAAACTTTGATCCCCCTTGTGGCCCCATCCTACCCCCGGGGGCCATGATTTGAATAAACTTGAATCTGTACTATGTCAGAAAGTTTTCATGTAAAAATCAGCTTTTCTGGCTCAGTAGTTCTTGAGAAGAAGATTTTTCCTATATATTTGTATGTAAAATTTTATCCCCTATTGTGGCCCCATCCAACCCCCGGGGCCCATGATTTCAACAAACTTGAATCTGCATTATGCCAGGAAGCTTTCATATAAATCTCAGCTTTTCTGGCTTAGTGGTTCTTGAGAAGAATATTTTTAAAGTTTTTCCCTATATATTTGTATGTAAAACTTTGATCCCCCATTGTGGCCCCATCCTACCCCCGGGGGCCATGATTTGAACAAACTTGAATCTGCACTATGTCAGAAAGTTTTCTTGTAAATATCAGCTTTTCTGACTCAGTGGTTCTTGAGAAGAAGATTTTAATTATATATTTGTATGTAAAACTTTGACCCCCCTTGTGGCCCCATCCTACCCCCGGGGGTCATTTTTAAGTTGAATCTGCACTATGTCAGAAAGTTTTCATGTAAAAATCAGCTTTTCTGGCTCAGTGGTTCTTGAGAAGAAGATTTTTAAAGAGTTTTCCTATATATTTGTATGTAAAACTTTGATCCCCTATTGTGGCCCTATCCAAACCCCGGGGCCTATGATTTGAACAAACCTTCGTTTCAGGTGAGCTAAAAACGGATGTCCCGTGTCACAGTAGGTGTGGCACGCTAAAGAACCCTCACTGCTCAATGGCCGTAAGCGCCGAGCAAAGGCCTAACTTTGAAGCCTTTCACCAGTCTTGGTGACGTCTCCATAAGAGTGAAAAATTCTCTCGGGAGACGTTAAGCAAGATACGATCAATCAATCAAATGATACATAAATCCAAAGATCCAGACCGTATCTGTCAGGGAGAGGGCGGAAATAGGCCATGCCTGCTGTCCAATCTCATTCACGTATTAGTAGATAAAATATTGTTTAAATTAAATCTGTCCTCATCAGAATATGCGCATGTAGCATTCGTGATATTATTGAAGTACAACACCTAATTGGTTTGAAAAAGTAACAACTTCAGCACACATAAGTATAGACGGAGAACATACAAATCCATTGTGATATGGAAATTATGGTCGTTTCTAATATTAGAATAAAAATTAGATTTATATATTTGTGTGTGGAAAACATAGCTTGTGTAGCGTTAGCTCACCCGAGTAAAACTCAGGTGGACTATTTTATTGCAATTGGTCATCAGCCGTCGTCGTCATCATGCGTTAGCAATTGAACATTTTTAACATTTGCAATTCTTAATTAATATGAAGCATTTGTTTGGACAAGCATAGGCGTAGCTTGGGTTCGAATATTACCGAGGCAGGGGGTCTATCGACATTTTAACAACGTAAAAGGTGTTGTTTTTTTTTTTACCGAGGCAGCTGCCTCGGTTGCCTCAATGGAAGCTACGCCACTGACAAGGGGATATGAATTATACATCTGAGGGCTCCTGCACCCTTGGAACCCTATGGACAAGGCAAAAACTGGGGAAAAATGACCAAATATCGAAAAGCTTCTTTTCTACAACCGTACATCTGTAAGAAAAAAATAATAAATGCATAGTAATCTACAGCAGGATGGCCTCCACTACAATTGTAAATTTCGTGGATTCATGCTCCAAACATTTCAACAAAGATTTCATACATTTATTTAAATAACAGATGTAAGTTTTATCTTAAATAACATTCCACTAGACAAGTAAGAAATTTAATCCAATATATTATGTGAAAGTGTATCACGAGTTATCGTTCGTAAGCAATCAGTTTCTGGATGGGGTGTTTTAATACATTGCATGTAAAACAACTGAAGATTATTAAAATAAATTGTCCTTGACCATCATTATAAAGAGGTTATGCTTGATCGTTCAATGCTACGTGCATATCTGCACAAGATGCCTTAATGTTTCTTTATATTTATTTTTGCATTTATTATTTTTTCATCGTTTTCGTTTTTCAAATGCTACCAAATGCCATGTTAATTGTTATTACATGTACTGTTAAGGCGATCAATAGAACAAAAAAAAACCCCACTAGGAAATAGTTGCAAAAGCTGCTCTTATGTCCAATAATAATCATTATGGGACATGCAATGGTCAAATGATCTTTATTGATATGCAATCTGATATCTTTTCCCCGTATTTCAGGAATGCATACGACGGTCCGAGTCGCACAATCTAATAAATCACTCTGAAGAGTTATTTTTAAAATGTCATTGCAATTAATATGTAAAACCGTCACCAAATCGCTAAAGAAAACTGTAAAGCTTTTCCTGTTGTTGTGAATAAATGGTAATAAAATGTGGACTTTTAGGATCTAAATAGTTTCCTATTCCAGTCGTTTAAGCATCAGATTCTAAACAGTAATCACGTAGTTGAGATGCTGCCGTGGATGTTACGTAATACAAATTAAAATGAGTAGCGCATGCGCACATTCCAAATAAAACATAAAGGTATTTTTTAAATACTTGATGAGTATGCACATCTGCCTTAGCACTTACATTATTTTGCTATTAACCAACTTAAAAAATAACAGTTGATGGGCAGATCTAAATTAAAACATTTGTCATATACTTTCACTAGACCTCAGCAAGAATATGCCTCTGAATGAAAGATGAAGATAACGAACAGTGATCAATCTCATAACTCCTATATAAGCAATACAAAATAGAGAGTTGTGCAAACGCGGACTCCTGGATATACCAAAGGTGGGATCAGGTGCCTAGGGGGAGTAAGCATCCCCTGTCGACCGGTCACACCCGCCATGAGTCTTATAACCGGGTGTTCAAATGAAGATTGTGTAAAAATTGAACAATCACAGTTTGCAGCAGGAACATACTGATTGGTCTGAAATTTTGAAGACATACAAGAGAAACCTCGTTGGTATCACGTGTTGTATACGATTGTATACTTCATACTTTTTAACCAATTTTCACACATATTATTGTTATATTTTTCATGGGTTTTTTCCCCCGCGAAATTGTGTTTCCATGTTGTATTTGTTTTGTCCTTTATTCAATTAATAAATAACCATACAATTTAAATGGTGTCTTTATGTCAAACTAAGCACTGCCCAATCAGGTGCCTATAAAATCTATTTGCCTCTAGTTTACCGCGATAATTGACCGAAGAATAGAGTGTAGCAGAAAATAAGGTTTTAGATAACCAAATAAATGTGTCCACAAAATAATGTCTTGATCATTGTATAACCATTGATAATATTCATTGTATACTGTTTAACGTCCCTCTCCAGAATATTTCACTCATATGAAGAAGTCATCATTGCCGGTGGAAGACTGCAAAATTTAGGTCAATGCTCGGCGCTTATGGCCATTGAGCAGGAAGGGGTCTTTATCGTGCCACATCTGTCGTGACACGTGACCTCGGTTTTTGCGGTCTCATCCGAAGGACCGTCCCATTTAGTCGCCTTTCACGACAAGCAAGGGGTACTGAGGAGCTACGCTAACCCGGATCCCTACCGGAACAACCATTAATATCAGTGTAATATGATACAATTTTGTGAGGAACAAAATTTTCTTCCAAACTTATATCACGAGGTACCTGATCCCAACTCTGGTATGTCCAGGGGTCCATCATTGCCCAAATCTTTATTATGTATTCCCTATAATAGTCATGAGATTTATCACTATTCGTTAACTTCACCTTTCATCACATTAAACATACAACTCTTCTTAACTCTACCGATACAGGAACGGTACTCTACCTCTGCAGTCAAACACGCTTTGACAAAGTAATTAAACGCAATACCAAAGATTGACCCATCAACAGAATAAAACGCTCCCTGGAAATCGAAATAAGCACAATACAACCTTCTGTGGGTTAAATATGAATTTGTAATTCAAAAATAAAGAGCAAAAATTGCATCGCTTGATGATCACTTCGTTATCTTCACCTTTCATCGCTTGTTTAACCTCTTCGTCTGAAATCGCGCATTAATGAGAACACCATTTATTGCTTGCCCATGACAAGAGCCCATTGTCTAATACAGGTGTCCAGAGTTTAGCGAGCTTTCTAACAAGGCAGATCCTTTCATGTTTATTTGGGTCAGAATATCCCCCTTTTTAAACAATGACAGAATTACAGAAATTAATCAGCGTTCAGGAAATCATCTGACAATAATGTTGCTACTTGAACAGTAATTTAGATATGCATGAAATTTCCTGTTCTGTTGTCAACGGTATTGGTAAATAAGATATTCAACGTCTAGAAGTAGAATATGAAAATTATGTTTGCGAGCCAGAACTAGTAGGAAAATCATGCCCCTACAAAGCACTAAAGTGACCAACACAACGAACAATTTGTTTGTCAAATTTTCGGGATGCCTTGTCCCTTCCTCAGGACAAACAAAACCGTTCCGTTAAAAAGTACAAAAAAGCTAGAACTAAATCTACAAACAAGTCTACCAACATATATACATCGCAAATTACATGTTTAATGTTTTTGGCTTCCTAATCAATTTGTTTTTTAAGAGCGAACTATTTTCCAATGGGCTGATCCGCAAAGATTGAAATGATAATGGGTGACTTAGTTATTCTCAGAAAAAGTTTTTTAAACATTGGTAGTGTGTATATGGTTCTAGATTTAGTGCTGGAGTTTTGTACATACTTTACTTATATAAAACCTTTTGTTTTTGCTCTAAAGATCTAATTGTTCATGTCGTTGATCATTTTTGTGCTTCATATAATTTTTGTATTTTATCTTGCATCCACTTTGTAGGGATTGGGTGTTGCTGGAAACTGGTGCTCTCTCTCTCTCTCTCTCTCTCTCTCTCTCTCTCGTTTTTCAAACTTCATTTATTGCAAACATATTTCCTCTATTGCAAACATATTAAGCATTCTTCCCGTCGCTTATGTTTCTTTGGTATGATATTTAGCGAAAGAATCGATGTATAGGCTTCTTGTATTGGGATTAAAGAACAATAGAAACATAAAGCAATGTATGGTTATTGAACTGATAATGGTAAATATTGGCCGAATATTGGAGAACCTCGCGAACTTGTGAGTGAATTGTACACCCAACCAATGCCAGTATTCATCAATATAATTTCAATAATTCCTTTATTGTACAGCTAAACTATATTTCAGTTGTTTTGTGTTGATAATTTTAAAATATTCATTTTCCCGCCAAGTTAGATTGTCACATCTACACACGTTAAAGCTACGTTTTCAACATTCATCCAATTGCATCGATTAATGCTTGTGAAATGTTTCAAATAGTGACAAGAATTGATACTTAATAAAAAAATGTTTGAATCGGCCAAACAAGTGTACAATTCTTAGCGTGTAACGACGTTACTTTGTACCCTAAACGTTTCGGTTCACATCCTATAATTTCATGAAGAGTTGACATTCAATAATGACCCTGGTATAGCTTGCGAAAATGTCTCTAGAGTTCAGAAACATTTTATCACCGATGAATTATTAGATATATTAAAACTTGTATAATCGGCAATGCTATCAAATTGTACAGTGTGTATTTGCAAATGTTGAAATTTTAGCACATTTGAAAGAAATAGAATGACAGAATATTCTGTGAATTTCAACGGAAAATCAAAACTCCCAACCTCTATCATAATATATTTTATAACTGAAGATATCAATATTGAGAGATGATAATGGTAATCTTTATTTTCATGTTTTCGACACGAGGAGGTCAAAATATACATGTTCATTGCGTTGAATAAATTCAAACCCGTATACAAATGTGTGATTGGCACGAACTTTAAAATTTTAAGATTTTCATATTACAACAATTGCTTCAACTGTGCAGAATTTTCATAACCATCAAATGTTTGGCATACTATTGTAATGATTCTAAATACACATGCACAAATTGAAAGTGGAATCACTGTTACATCACACATTTTTGGAATTAAAAATGTCTGAAATTTACTTCCCTGTTTACATACAAGAAAATGTATTGAGACTTCTAATATTGAGGAGATAGCCGGGCAAAAAAACCCAAACAAACTACGTTACCTTGGTGTTTTTTTTTTAATGCAATATACGCAAATGAAATAGATCTCACGATCACACCATGGTCATGAAATGTGAAGTCGCAAAGATACGAAAGTTCATTTAATCTTAGAGATATTATTCTGTCATATGCATGTATTTACATTTTTATTAGTGCATCATGTTTTCCCTTTCTTGATAAACATCTTCGGCAGATGAATTGCTCGAGAAAAATTCTACATGCAGATGTGCTATGGAATGTAACTTAAGATTTTTATGGCCGTAGTAACGTCGTGATCTGATTAAATGGGATATTCTATGTTGATTTTAAAATTCTATACTTCATGTAAAATAAAACAAGTTACATGTACATTTGTATTATTTGCAATTCTATGAGACAGCGTTTTTAATACAAGGGAATTCATCTACAAGAGAGTTGTCTTTCTTTGTCTTTAGCGATACTGTTAATGTGAAAGTCTTAGTCGAAGTTGTATCACACTGACAGGTCAAATCATTCTCATATGTACAGCTAGATATTGATTGATTGATGTTTTCCGCGACATTCAACAATTTTTCAGTTATATAGTGGCGCCCAGTTTTTTATTGGTAGAAGAGAGAACCCAGATACAATGTACCTAGGAAGAGACCACCGGTTTTCCGCAAGTAAACTGGGAAACTTTCTCACTTACCGGCGCAAGCGGGATTCGAACCCGCGTCGAGCAGAGGTGAGAGGCCGTGTGATTTAGAGCGCGATGCTTTAACCACTCGGCCACGGAGGCCCCTTACAGCTAGATATAGAGTGGTCAGAAAAAGAAAGAAGCGCATAGTACAATTTCATGTTAATTTTAAAACAGGAGTAATACGTAATAATTGATAACACTAAAATGATGTAAACGCAATCTGGGTTAAAAACAAAGTATCACAACCACTAATGATAATTACAGACATTAACAGTTCAAGGTCACCAAGTTCAATACTTAGGGTGCTCCCACAAGTGCCAATAACCTCCTGACAACGCCTTTCCAAGGACGCAATTAAATCTCTAAAAACTATCTAGGGATATTGTTCCACTCTAACTGTAGAGCTTGGACCAGTTGTTTCAGAATCTGAGGCTGCGGTTGTCTTTGGCGGATGCGTCTATCAAGTTGGCGCTATGCATGTTTGATAGGGTTCAAATCTAGAGATTTGGATGACCAAGGAAAAACCTGGATATTGTATCTTTACAGCACATCACGTGTTAAACAAGCAGTATGTTCTGGTGTTGTCTCGTTGGAATACTGCTACGGTATGTTTTAATATTGGAACCACGTGTGACTGTAAGATACCACCGAGCCGTCAAAGTATCCGGAATGTGAACCAATGCTGTCCTGCTTGTATAGCATATTGCTGCCCACATCATAACACTACCCCTCCAAACCGGTCAGCTTTCTGGATGAAAATTTGCTCAAAACTTTCCTTTTGGCGCCTATACATCCCGAGTCTTCCTTCAGGCCTTTACAATAGAAATCGAGATTCATCGCTGAAGCAAACTGTCCACCAGCGTTGCCGCCGGCATACTTTATCGGTCTGTCAGTGAGACTAATTAAGTAGGTTCCGGTGACGTTGTGGAGTCAGAACAATACTACGAACAGGTCTGTGCGCTCTAATCCCAGCATCCCGTAGTATATTGCAAACAGTCTGAACTGATATTCTTTGAATCCCAGTAACGACACACGCTGTAGATGGCGCTGTTGTGAATTGTTGACGAGGATGACACAATCGGATGGAGTGACCATGTGCTGCTGACGTCACGCATGGTCTACCTGTGCTATGACGATCATTTGTTAAACCGTGCTGTTGTACTGCTCCAATAGTGAGATATGGTGCTTTGTGCACCATCAAAATCTCTATCAACTCCTAATTGTGACACACCTGCTATCAGTTGTCCAATTGCGTTGAGCATCATCCAGACGCAGTATTTCTCAAAAAACGGTTACATTTAAAGCAAACAATGAAGAACCCGTATATTTCATAGACTACTGAATCACTATATCAAAAACGTACAACAATCTCCAGTTACAAAGGTAGATTTTAGGATTTTTAACACACTTTTAGAGTCTTTAAAGTCTATAGAATAGCTATACAGTAAGCAATCGTGTTAAATGTAATAAGGAGTAATCAGGCGATTCATTATAGAATAGACCCATGCGAAAAAGTACTATTATGCCATCTTCACAAGTCAAGGGTTCTTGATTCGTTACCTCGTTAGTGCGAAGTAACGAATCAATACACGTGACTTGTGAAGATGCTATTATGCGGGTTTTGGTTTTTTCTTCATCAGTATATTTCAAGAATAAAATTGATTCAAATTTGAATTAATATTCTTTAAAATGGACAGTCATTTTTTTCCCGAAAACGAAGCAAAGTACGCTACGTTGAGAAAACCAAACTAAATTAATTATTAAGATAACACAACTAACCTACAAAGGTTTATACGAAGACAAAACAATCCCCTACCCCTACACAATAGACATTACACGTAGGACGATTAGATTCGCCAAATCGTGGGAACTGTAGTTTATCTACAATGTACCAGAATGAGTTTATTAGTTTTAGCGACAGATCTCATTTTCAATTGATTTAATTTCCTTTTTTCTCCATCTTAGTACTTTACTCTACCAGGGTTTACTGCTGGAATTACCAGTAAAGTTCATACAATTGCGTGGATTGTTGCGTTTCGGAGCGACACCATTACTGAAATCAAATTGATGCAGACCGAAAATTAAGTTTTCTCCGAAATTTGGCGTTCTAGGGAGAACCCCCTACATTAACTGTTAATATGTCTATCTAAAGTACACCGAAGACGTGACAAGTAAAACAAGAAATATGTTACGTGTAATCAAAAATAAAACGATGACTTTGAATGTCGACCAAATAATATTGCATTGTAAGGGACGTCTTCACACATACAACAAATACTATTTTGTGAGGAAGTATATGTTGACCCTCCCTTTTCGATCTAGACCCATATACACCTGTACCGCTCGCGCCAAAATATGCCGAATCTTCCCTGGTACAGCTCTGGTGTCTATGTTTCAATACGGGACTTTCGAGATACGGATCCACTCTGACTTTTATCGCGTGTTGAACGTATTTTGTAGGGCATGTCACTTCCGGATTACAATAACAACTAAGTAAACAATCATGGAATACTTCAATTGCTATCACATTACTGTATCAAAATGCTATTTTTCAAAGAAAGGAATCACTACAACCATTTATAGCAAAATGCATTTGATTAAATTATGTGAGTTGGCGAGGGAAATAAATCTAGAGGATATCTTAAAGATATTGGTAAAACTTCACGCCTTCCATCCAAGGATACGCGTCTTAATGCGCCCTTTTCCTTCCATCCGATTTATACCTAGGTACTAAGCACCAACAGTGACTTGGATCGTCATCGTGGGGCTGCGCATAACACTTTCCAGACCGTCTTGTAGCGAAACCCCAGTTGTATCGATGTCAACTTTGCCCTACAATTGCTTACTATCACGTGACCGCTGTGTATAAACTTCAAGTCTAATCGGTCGTTCCGGCACATCCCGGAAGTTCCGTATTGTCAGCATGAAAATTATCAATTTAGATATTGTATGGATTTCAATGGTGAACGCATAAAATTTTACAATAATATTAACGAATAATGCACATTTAAAAGGATCACTGCCATTTTAAGCATATGTCCTAAAACCGGTTTGGATTGGGGGGCGGGGGGGGGGGGGGGGCAGCATATACTACTACTGGAAACCTTATTGACGCAAGTGTCAAAGTGGACCACAACTTCTTGGTAACCATCAGCACTATATCTGGACATTAGAGGTTTCCATTAAATGTAATAACTATTATGAAAAGCAACCTTCATTTTTTCACATCTAAATTTTTTCCCTGCAATCAGTCCCTCACTATGTTTCAGTCTGGCGGATTAAGGATATTGGTAACAGTTTAGACAATAAAGCTGTGTCTTCCATTAAAAAACAATAATATTCAATTTGATAATTCATCAAATGTATCTAAAGTAACTCCACCCTTTGATTAGTTAAACTTTGTGATAGAAATAAAGAAGGAATCTTATGCATTGCTCTCTATTTTGTAGGAGTTATGTGATTGATCACTGTTCATTATCTTCACCTTTCATTGGGTACAATAAAAGCAATCTGATAAACAATTTAATACTGTAAATTGAAACCCACAATTAATTGATTGATATTCTATAAATAGACTTTTCTATTCTTAGGATTTTGTTATATTTTCCAGTTTTTATGTATCTTTATCATACTGTTCAACGACAACGTGCGATTTTCTGATGTTGCCAAATACATGTACTTTAGTTTATACTCTGCTAGTGGACTGTTAGTCCCCGATGGTCTCTACAGCCCAGTAACTAAGTACTTTGTTACTAGCTTGAAAATACGGATGTATATTTAATTGCTGGGATAAAATTTAAAATCATTTCAAAATTAAGGATATCTCCCTCATGCATAGCTCTGATCCTTGGACGAATTTGGCCCCAGTTTTTTGCACTCTAGTTTTCGTTTTAGCTCTTAGAAGTTTATTGTTATTTCGAATTTCCGAAATTTCGGCTTGAGCATCACTGAATAGACATTATTAGTCGAAATGCGCATCTGGTGCATCAAAATTGGTACCGTATAAGTTTTACACCCAAATATATCTATGAAATTTGTAAAGAGTTTCTGTACAAAAACTTTGAACTTGTAAATCTTCTAACGTCGACTTTGCAATTGAGTGTAACCTTTGTGGATTGATACATGTCGGGGAAATTAAAGTGTCACAAAATAAAAAACAATAGTGGAATACGGGTTTCAAATCTTTACAAACATTTCAATACGCACTTTCCGAGTTGCCCAATAGTTCTTTCCCTTTGTAGAACTCATACGTACAGTGGGACGCAAAACATACTTTCGTCCACACGCGGTGGGTACACATGCTTATCGCTGCCTTAACATATTGCCTAAAGGATGATTATTAGACATCATGCAACCACCCAAACTGGTGGGGCACACAATATTAGTAAGTTTATGGTTACTTGATATTAAAATAGCTCAAACAAAAAATCGATAATCACCATGTTTCTTTGATTAAAGTATCACTCGTGCAGAAGAAGAAATAAAAAATAAAATAATATCTAATTTGATGACCTAATTAAAAAAAAGATCATTCTTCATATGATCAGTTTAATCTATATCAACGGCTGATATAAACAAAACAGAACTATCAATGTTATTTACATAACTAATCTATAATAAACGGATACAGCTTGTACCCACCCAAACGTTCAACAGAATACTGAACGTACCTCCGTCACAGAAGAGCTGATATCCCGGAACTTGTGTATTCCCCAGATCATTCCATCTTGTCCATCTAGAAAAATTACCATCACACAATTAAACCAACATTAAGCACTCCCTTTTTGTAGACAACGAGATCATTTGATCAAGACTCTGGACACTATTTCCATATGGGTGCAACGACAACGAATACAATGTAGGAAACCTTACTCCTTCACTAAGAAATAACGCGAATATGATGGGATTTTTTTCCCAAATCCTTCTCCTTTGGACATCCTTCATATAAATTACCAAATATACACGATGCCACACTTGATTCACTTCAACAGGCAATTACATCATATTCGTACTTTTACTGGATTCCTGAACTTCACAAAGATTCATTGCTGGATCCAGTAAATGTTCTACCAAGCCCCTATCTTTGCTCCTCACGTAAATATTAACAGTTGTGAAGGTGAAACTTCAAACGTACTGTGCCACTGCATATGCCAGAAGTGGTGTAAATCAAATGTGGATTCTAAAACATTCTAAAGAACATTTAGTAAATTCGAAATCGCAAAACATTTCTCAAATCAACAATATCAAAATGTCCGATATTTCAACACTTTACACGACCATTCCCCACGATAAAATTAAAGACTAGACTATTTGACATCATAGACAGTTGCTTCGTCAACAAAAGTTATCTAGTGATCTGTTATCCAAGAACTTACTTTGTTAAACACAACTTTGAAAATCAAAAATATGCTGGGGTTCCTCATTGACAAAATCTTCGTGGTCTTTGGTGATCAGGTCTTCCAACAGTGTACTGGGATTCCCATAGGCACGCATTGTCCTCCTTTGTTAGCTGACCTGTTTTTATATTCTTATGAAGCATAATTTATTCAAAAACTTCTACGTGAGAAGAAAAATATATATCTTGCTGTTGGCTTAAATGCGACATTTAGATATATAGACGACGTTTTATCTCTTAATATCCCTCTGAAGTCGAAATAAAAGAGACCACAGAGTCGTCCACATCTATAGAATTTGCGAAATGATGACTTTAAACGAGACTGTTGAAACCCCTGCACCATCAACTTGTTTGTCAGTAGCCTGCCTTGATTTAAAAAACTAATCGTATGAAGAACAAGCTCTTGTGTATCGAATCAGTTGAGCGATATGACATTGCTACATAAATATGGGAAGTGAACGATGGAGAAGCTGACATCACCCAGTTTTGTCATAAAATGGAGTTGTTAATTTGCCGTTAATACCTATTTCAATAAAATATCTAAGTAGGAAGCTGATGTGGATGACTCTGTGGAGCCTTTTATTTAGAGTTCACTGGGATATTAGTACATGTATATCGAATCGACATATGAGCACCTGATCCCACCTCTGGAATATCCAGGGGTCCGTGTTTGCCCAACTCTCTATTTTGTATTGCTTATGGGACCTATGAGATTCATCACTGTTCGTTATCTTCACCTTTCATTAATAAAAATGATTGTTAAAAGATTAAACGTCGTCGATATATCTAAATTCGAGTTGAAGGCCAAAACAAGAGATTTGTTTCTTCTCATGTAGAAGCTTTTTAATAAATTATGCTTCAAAAGAATGAGTATACAGACAGTTACATGTAACAAAGTAGCACAATTCGTGACCATTGCAATTCCAACAGACTAATAGATGACCTGATCACCAACGACTATGAAGATATTGTCAATGAGAAACTCCGGCATATTTTTAATTTCAAGTTCAGATTAGTTGTGTGTGGAATGAGAGTGGTGTTTAACAAAGTATTTATTATGGATGACTAATCACTGGATGAAATATAAAGATAAACAAACAGTGATTAATCTCATAACTCTTATAAGGAATACAAAATAGAGAGTTGGGCAAACACGGACCTCTGGATATACCAGAGGTGGGATCAGGTGTCTTCAAGGAGTAAGCATTTGGTATGTGGGTATAACAGACTAAGACAGTTCGTCACCTACCATTTGCGATGACCTTGACCTTTTATGTAAAGGCCAAATAGTATAATCATTGGGGCATTATTTTGTCCGGAACATAACGTTTTTGACATAGGCATTTGGTATGTTGGTATACCATGATAAGATAGTGTGTCGCGTGTCATTTTTATGACATTTGTCCTTGATTGATTGATAGAATATTGTTTAACGTCCCTCTCGATAATATTTCGCTCATATGGAGACGTCATCACTGCCAGTGAAGGGCTGCAAAATTTAAACCTATGTTCGGCGCTTATGGTCATTTAGCAGGGAGGGATCTTTATCGTGTCACACCTGCTGTGACACGGGACCTCGGTTTTTGCGGTCTCATCTGAAGGTCCGCCCCATTTAGTCGCCTCTTACGACAAGTAAGGGGTACTGAGGACCTATTCTAACCCGGGTCCCCTGACAGTACATGTAAAATGAAATAAGCATATATGTATAGCCTTCTTTATGGTGTTCTATATCATTTATTTCACATCCAACCTAACAATCTTGATACTGACGTACACTTCAGTGTCCATGTGTTGTCCGTATCCATTACCCCTGATTAGGTTAAATGAACTATACATGCACTACTAATATTTGACAAATCTTGGATAGGAATTTCGCACCCCTCCCCCAGTGGGTCACTGTTGTTTAGAGTTAACTATCAATCAACTGAGGCTAATGTGAAGGTAAGGCCTCTGAAACAGTTAAAGTATGTGTTTAATTTACTATCATATGTTGTTGTGCTGGTCAATTACCTCGGACTGCAGGAATTCGGTCTGGGGTCCAGTACACGATGTTCTCTGAAGCGAAGCGGGATCAACACTGAAGAGGCATCTGGTTAATTCGTGCCCCTACATATTCGATTCCACTACACTCCTCCCCATGGTATTTTTTGGACATGGTTCCAGCGATGTAATAATTAAGTAAAAAAAAAAGAAGAGAAAAAACAAAACGAAAACTTATATACAATTATATATACAACAGGGATGGTGATTTTAACCACTAAGGTCAAAAGCTTAACACTCCGCTGTGGTCTTTTAATAGCTTCCTTTGCGGGCTTACGTCTTAGGCACACAGATGTTTCTTCATTTGACACTTCCAGTTTTCTCTTGTCATTCGGAGACTCGAAGGGATCCTCCACAGTCTTCATCAGTATATTCTGGTGTTGTTTCCGACCACGGTGGTGATGTCTCTGGTGGAGGGAATTGTGTGGAAATGTTGTGTCTCAACCGACTTAACCATGGAGGGATTTCTCTATCAGAACATAATTTAGTCGGTCATGGTGCACCACTTTGCTTTTCTTTCTATCTCTGATCCGATGTAAAACAGATGACAATTTGTCTTCTACAACGTATGGCCCAATCCATGGCTTCCGCAGTTTCTTTAACTGGCCAATCTTAGTGGACGAGTCTATCATGTAGACAAGATCACCAACATTGTATGCGTGGTTATGGAGACGCATGTCGTACGTACGTGTTTGTCTTATCTGTGCACTTTGAAGATTTTCCCGTGCACTTTGAAGATTTTCCCGAGCAATAGTGAGGACTTGTGACAAAACTTCTTCCAATTCCTCTACATAGTCAGCCGGGACTTTGGTCTCCTGTTTTTCACCTACACCCATCATGATATCCACTGGTTGCAGAATTTCTCGTCCTAGCATCATTTTGTTAGCTGTAAATCCTGTCTGTCTGTTCACGGTAGCCCTAATGGCATCATCAATGAGCTGTAGGTGTCGATCCCATTGTCGCTGCAAACACACATTTTTCAAATAGCAACGGATTGACTGCAAGATGGTTCTATTGTATCGTTCTATTTGTCCATTTGCGCATGGTCTGTATGGAATCGTGCGTGTCTTTGAGATCTCCAACAGTTTACAACGTTTTCGGAATAAGTCACTCATGAAGTTCTTGCCCTGATCTGAATGGATTAGAAGGGGGCATCCCATCCGTGCAATAAATCATTCAACCAGTGACATTGCTAATTGTTCCGCTCCTTGGTTAGGGAGTGCATAGCATTCCAACCATTTGGTAAATTGATCAATCATCATGACAATGTAGCGATTACCTCTGTTAGATTCTATGAATGGTCCTAGAATATCTATATGTATTCTCTTCATGGGAATACCGGCATGGAACTGGCCAAGTGGGGCTTTTGGCTGAATGTGAGGCTTTTTGCTGGTATTGCACTCCTTGCAAGTTTTGACATACGTTTTACAGTCTTGGGTCACACCATACCAAATATATTTTGATCGTACCCTCTGCAATGTTTTCTGCTCTTCATGGTGGCTTGCGCATTTTTAGTCATGGCAACCTGACAACACTGTTCCTCTAAGTGTTTTTAGAACAAGCAACAATGTTGTTTCTGATGTATCGCCTTCTACCCAAGTGTAATAGAGAACACCTTTAATAACTCGGAGTAGGTCCTGGCAGCTCCACCAATGTTTTACTGCTGAACTGGATAGGGAAAGCTCAATTTTACTCGGGCCACTTCCTGTTTTCCACCAAAGAAGTTGTTTCAGTTCCTGATCATTTTCTTGAGCTTCCTTCAACTCTTTGTGGCTAAATGTTTCGGACCAATTACATGCTTCATTAGGCTGATCAGATTTGGATTCATCTGGAAGAAGTTTAGTATGTGTCATACGAACGGCTAGTGGGACAACATCATCAACATCTTCCCCAAACCTACTCCACTGGCTTTGAACTCTCTCGCAGTACTTGCATCCCCCACATGGCAATTCCCTTAAATATTTACCTGCATCATAGCAATCACATCGGGATTCTGTGGGTGGTATTCTTGAAATTCCATCAGCATTGCTGTGTGTTTTACCACTTCTGTGTTGTATTGTCATATTGTACTGGGACAATTCCTCCAGCCATCTCGCGAGCTGGCCTTCTATATTTTTAAATCCCATAAGCCATACTAGACTATGGTGGTCCGTTCGTATAATAAATGGCTTTCCAAGGAGATAAAATCTTAATTGTCTGGTGAAAGCGACAATAGCCAGGAGTTATTTCCTTGTCTTTGGGCTGATGATAGAGTTTTGCTTGCATAACTTATAAGCACTTCTTTGTTATTCTGTATTTGCGACAGTTCAGCACCTACTGCATAATCTGATGCGTCTGTATCAAGTATGACTAGGTCTTTTGAATTGGGGAATGCTAATATTGCTGGCTGGGACATTACGTGTCGAAGGGACTTGAACGCATTGTCTTGTACTTCACCCCACACAAATGTACTTTTTGGTTTTGTGAGATCATACAATGGAGTCGCTGAGATGGCAAAATCCTTAATGTGTTCCCTGTGATAGTTCATATAGCCCAGAAAAGTATCCACTTCTTTACGATTTTTGGGTACAGGCCATTGGACCACACATTGTATGCTACCTGGAGTAACTGCTACACCTTTTTCGCTGACCACTCTGCCAAGGAACTGCATCTCTTTTCTGAACATCGTGCATTTCCTTGGTTTTAACTTTAAATCTGGTAAGAACTGTTCGGAGATTGGAAAGGTGATCATCGAAAGAGTTTTCAAGTACAATTACATCATCCAGGTATGCCAAACATTCTTTCCAATTCAATCCCTGTAAGACAAGATGGATCATTCGTTGGAATGTAGCGGGACTATTACAAGTGCCAAAGGGCATCCTTACAAACTCGAACAATCCATATTTAGTTATGAAAGCTAATTTAGGGCGGTCGAGGGGATCCACTTCTATTTGATAATAGCCCTGTGCCATGTCTAATGTGCTGAGATAAACATTTCCACTAAGGGCATCCCTGCACTCTTCAATATTCGGTAGTGGAAAGGCATCTTTCTTTGTCAAACTATTCACTTTTCTGAAGTCAACACAATAGCGCACAGACCCATCCTTTTTGCGGACAAGTACTGGGACAGATGCCTATTCAGATTTTGATGGCACTATAACTCCATTATCTAACAAGTTTTTCAAATGTGCTTCTTCTTCCTTTTCGAAACCTAATGGAGTTCGTCTTAGCTTAACACGGACTGGCTGAGCATCCCCAGTATTCACCTTGTGACTCATTCCCTTGAAAAGGCCTATGTCCATGTCATCTCGCGCGAAAACTTCCTGAAACTCGATGAGCAATTCTCGAACTTTGTCCGCTTGGCTCTTTGGTAGGTTTTCCACAGATCTCCTTTCCAAGTCAAACAAATAATCAGGTTGTTCTGTAAGTGTTTTACTACTCTGAATATAATTTTGAATCTCCAGATGGTCTTCGATTACTTCGTCAATTGGTGTCACAGTTCCCAGAACATGGTGTTTTGGTAGGACCACTCGGTGTGTCGACACATTTTGCAACAAGATAGGCACATCCTCAAACTCTTGTTTCGTGATGGAGTAAGGGGAAAGTAAACCCTTTATACTCTGCGAAGGCTGTACCATAACTTCTCCTTCCATGATAGCATCTAATTTGCCAACTACGCGTACTGCAGTATGGGGTGGAATTATCAGTTTTTTCTGTAGCAAGACTCTAGCCACACTGATAGCATTTTTGTCAGCTTTGAGTACCCCTGCTTTAATCCTTATTCCTTGAATGTTGATGCTTTGATCAGCGAGGTCAATAAGTGTCTTATTAGTAGAAAGGAAATCAAGGCCAATTATGACTTGATCAAGTGATTTCTGCTACTATAACAGGCCATTCGAACTGAACTCCCTCAATTTCAAGAACTGCATCATGGGAATAATGAGCTTTTATCAAACTGTTCTCACCAATACCCTATAGGGTCACCTCTCTGCCAATATTTAATGGTGGTGTCAGCGAATTGGCTAGCCTCTTATTTATGACCGAAATCGGTGCTGCTGTGTCGACAATGGCTTTAACAGGTGTGCCATTTATTTTAATATCGATCAGCAAGTTTTGTGGTCTAACTTTGCATTTATAGAGTCTCATATCAAATGTTGGTCTATGATTAACTTGAGGTGACGGTGATCTTGACTTTTTTCTGTTTTTTACAGTCGATTGCAAAGTGGCCCATTTCCCCACAATTATAGCAGGAACTTCCTCTGGCTGAGGAGGGTGATCTTGGTTGACCTATGGTCCTCTGAGGGAATCTTTGTCGACTTGAGAGTGAGTTTATAAGCTTATCAATCTTGGAATTTACTGTTTCCAAACCCAACTTTAAGGAGTCAACATCTGCTGTAAGCTTATCCACTCGAGTCTGAGGGTGGATTGTGCGAGAACTAAATTCTGATTCTTCGTCACTGTAAGTATCATTGAACCGAACTTTCCTGACTTCAGGCTTACGGGCTCTTAATATAAGTCTTTGGTTGTTAATAGCTGCCTTAACATGCTGTAGGGCACTTTCTAAGGTTGTTGGATCTTTGTCCATGGCTGTTAATGCTTCCCGTTAGTTCTCAATGCCCTTTAGAAAAGTATCTGTGGCAATTGTATCTATGACACTTTCAGGAGCGTCAGGATATCCTTCTGTCACCATTTCTTGTACAAGTTCGGCAAACTCCTCAACCGACTTGTTCTCCTGCTTAATATCTTGAAGCTTTCTTCGAACAGTAAGGGGTAAATCATTTTGCCCAAATCTTGACTTGAATTTCTTGCATAGGTCCCTGTAGTTATTTTGGACAGGTTTAGCACATGTGCAATAGAATTTTAGTGCTTTGTCTCGCAAGGATTCAATCAGTCTTTCAAGGCGCTGGTCATCACTCCATTTATATCGGTCTGCAATCCTGTCGAACTGGATTTTGAATGGGCCCCACTCAGTGCGTCCGTCAAATGTAGCCATCTTAGGAGGGGGTGGTCCATCATTGTGGGAGCCAATTGGGCCAGAATGTTTCCAGCCACTATTGGTTCCACTTTTCGAGTTGAATTTTCCAGTTGAAGTATGTGTTACACTGCTTGTCGGGCCAGACTTAGTCAAGCCACTGTTAGCAGAAACACTACTAGTCAGTTCTGCACTGGCTTCCAGTTCCGATTTACTAGTTTCTTACTTCAAATTTCTTTGAATGTCTACATTGGATGAACTGTCTCTTCCAGAAATGCCTTGTGGTGCTAGTTTATCAACAAAATCCCCTTTTACAAATAAGTCCGATTTGCTCTCCGACAACTTTCTTTCTGATTTGCTCTCCCACAGCTTTCTTTCCATTTTTTCCATCATGTAAGCCATCCTCTTCCTTTCCTCATCATAATTTCTTTGCATTGTTTAGTAGTGTTCATGGATTTCTTTTATCTTGATTGTAAATTCTTTTGACACATTGTCCAATGCTATTCTTTGTTCCTCATCTTTTATCTCTTTTATTGAGTCAATCAGTGTAGCCGGAATTTCGAAGGAAATCATTTCTTCTGTTAGCAATTTTTGTAGAGTTGCAGCAGTGTTTTGTAGGTTTTCCTCCACATCTTGGAAGGTGATATAACCCTTTTTGTCCCTAAGTTTAAAAATGGCGGCCGCTCGTTGTGCGCCAATTCCCTCAAGGGTCAAGAGGTCGTCCATGGATGCCGTATTAAGGTTTGTCATATTTGAAAATATGTTGGCAACCTAGAGCGAGTTTAACTTTTCTTCTGATACGTGAATTTCCAAGATGTCGTCCTTCGACGTTTTAAAACAATTACAGTTAATATTGTCTGTTAATCTTTTTTGTCCAAATAAGTCCTAAATCTGTGTCTGCATGTATACCATCATAGGATGCAGCAAATTTATAAAATACACGCACTCGAGAGGGACCACCTTTCTTTTTGTTTGTATCCTTGCGATGGCGTTTAAGGTCACATATGAATGGTAGAGTTCTTTCACTAAGAATTTCTCTGAATGCAGAATTTAGCACTTCAATTTTTTCAATATGGCGGGTGCGTTCCGTACCAACAAACGAGAACGCTCCAAAATGACAAACCTCAAAACGATTAAACTATTGCCGAAAATTCAAATCTGTGACTTAAAGATTTTAGAAAAAACGGTTATTGTTGATTTTCAATGATTTTTTCAATGAAAATACCAATGACTCAAGAACTTGGGGGGAAAAACATGCACACAATTTCCAGCTCGAATTTCCCCGGCACTCCTACCGTTTATCCGCGGAAAAGTGCTAGAAACTATAATTATGGCAGAGTTACTGAATATCCAAGCTGTTTAGATGAGTATTTCACTTCTGACACTAATGTTGTGCTGGTCAATTACCTCGGACTGTAGGAATTCGGTCTGGGGTCCAGTACACGATGTTCTCTGAAACGAGGCGGGATCAACACTGAAGAGGCATCTGGTTAATTCGTGCCCCTACATATTCGATTCCACTACAATGTTCACAACACTGTTCCTTGGTTGAACCACATATATTGGTTGAAATACATATAGGTGACTGTTATGTACCATAACTCTTAAATTTCCATTTTAAAGATGATCCCTGAAATGTTTTAAAAAACTGTGAAATGGAAGGGGAGACATCAGTTTTAGTGTCCTAAAACAATTCTTCCTAGTTAGTGGTTGTGATACTTAATGATTATTAACCCAGCATTTACATAAGTTTTTTGTTATCAATTACGAAGTATTTCTCATGTCTGAAAATATATATAATATAATTATTAGTCATTATGTACCTTTAATAATCATTGACAGAGCTTGTGAACCGCTGGAAAAGAGTAGCTAAGTACTTCGTTACTAGCTTGAAAATATGGATGTATATTTAATTGCTGTTATAAAATTTAGAAATTCATTTCAAAATTATGGATTATCTCCCTCATGCATAGCTCTTATCCTTGGACGAATTTGGCTCCACTTTTTGGCACGCTGTTTTTGGCTATATTTAGCTCTAAAACTTCATAGTTATTTCGGATTTCAAACATTTCGGTTGAGCATCACTAAAGAGACATTATTTGTCGAAATGCGCATCTGGTGCATCAAAATTGGTACCGTATAAGTTTTACATTCATACAGATTCCAAAAGCTTGTACGTTTTGCCACACCTCTTCGAAAGCCATCATTTAAATCCGTTACAATATTTTGGTAATTGAAATTTATAGAGTATCCGGGAAAAACACAGCTTTACATTCATGAAACATGATTTCTATAAAATTTCTGACGTACATTTTTAAAAACAACAACACAAATTGAACTTTCTGAAAATAGCATAATGGCTGTTAGTATCATGGAAAGTCAAACCATAAAACAACTCCATAAAAAGTTAATTTAAGATTCGCAAAAATATAATTATGTTCTGCAAGTTGCAAATAGATTAAGCAGTACATGATAAACAGTGTATTAAAAAGAATTAAAGCGATACATTCTGTTGTCTCGCCTTTGGTAAACCATATGTGTATATAGTAAAAAGCTACCAGAAAATGAAACACATCGTAAATTGTTTTTTTAATGAGTGAAATAACAATATCAGTCTACAACAGTAAGTAAACCACTAGTTAGTCTATATGTTTTATTTAATCTTTCGTTTTTACCAAGTTTCATTTTCTTTTCACCTTAAGTTTTCGCTTCGACTATTTACTCCGATGCCCAGACAGCCAAGTGATGCTACGCACAGGCATGGAACTTAAAATGGATGAAACAGCCAAATTATATTACATCCTAGGTGAAAAAAATATCAAAAAGTATATAGAAGTCAAGTATGAGTGAATGTACTTCGAATTTCACAAAATACAGTGGTGGATTTGGTTCGTAAACAGGAGCAACGCTGAAGGCTTTGGGGAATATGAGAATAAAAACTTTTATGACAAATTCTTGTTAATTTTTCAATTTAAAAAAACACGGCTCCGTGGAGTAAGTGCGCTCAGCATTCATGTTTGATTGGAAGGCCCTGAGTTTAGATCTGCATACCAGTTAAGAAAACATGCCAAGCTTTAAACATGTAATATTAGTTAAGTTAGTAAATTCACGCGTTAAAAAAGGGGGTCGCTGGTTCACCAAACAGTGACTGTCTGCCTTGCGATGCGCAAGATTAGATCAGCACCCTGAACTTTGTGTGCCTTAGTCTCCATTGATATTGATATAAAGAAATTACGTCATCAAAAGTGTATTGAAAAAAATACTTTGAACTACAAAACATTTTTGTTTTTGTAGCTGTTTGATTTAGGAAATCCACTGGTGAATTTCAAAGATGGGTGGGTTTAGCAGATTTGCTTAGCGGCTAGACGCGTGCTTATGTCTGCACCCTGTACTATGATATTTTCATTAATATTTTTATCGATCTGAACATGAATTCCCTCAGATAATTCTCATGATCATTTTAAATGCTATAGACGTGATCGGAATCCATCTCATGTTAACAGCATTAGATGTATGTACAGTCATAGAATAACACTCGCTTTGGGATGATACTCGCATAATGTTTTCAGATTAAGATTTATCTGACTCAAAATTTATTTTATCAAACCTTCAAGTCGACGCAACCCGCGTCTTTATGAAGAGACATACATGTATATTACATGAATAAATATCACACACCACGACAAATATTAATAATCTGCATTGTTAACAAGACTGATACTCTAATGTAGTGAATGAGAGAAATGGTTTCGTTGTCAGCGTGCCTACAGACGATGGTGTAGAGAGTTGGTACATGCACCATGATCGGGTCAGGATGAAAATTTGTTTTCCTGGCCTTGTGTCGTTTTAGATCTGACACCTAAGAAAGTAGGTGTTGCTATAAGTAGGTGTAGTAGGTGTTGCTATAAGAAAGTAGGTGTTGCTATAAGAAAGTAGGTGTTGCTATAAGACCGGTCGCGATTGCTCAGTGGTTGAGCGTTCGCTTCGTAACCTGGAGGTCGTGAATTCGAGCCTCATTTGTGTCATGGCGGCGCCGCGTCAATCCTATAACTTAAACAAAAGTAGTGATTAGAAATTGCTCTTTCACCAAACGCTCGACATATAGAAGTAAGAATCACGGGTCTTACGGATTTGACCTTTAAAACGGAGATACCTTTGGCGGGACAGGCATTGGTACATTAAAGATTTCTCACTGCTGCGGCACTGAGCGCTAAGCAAAGGCCTAAATTTGTGGTAGTTCACTTACAGTTTGTGACGTCTCAATATCAGTGAGCAATGCTCGACGAGTCGTAAAGAAATCAATCAATCATACAAGACAACCATGAATGTTATTATATACTGCGAAAATTTGTTACTACTAATAAAGGCGAAGATTTTTCTGAGAACGATTTACTAATCAGTAACGCACTCAGCACCAGTTGGCGTTGGACCTCATGCACCCGTGAACATGGACTGATGTAGATAACTTATTGTAAATATGTTCAGCGCTTAAAAACGAGGGACAATGAATTTCGGAGTAAACAAAAAACCCACGACCTGTAGAATTTCTCTGCAATAATTAGGTACTTCCATATACAGTGTAATATGTGTTTGCAATCGTCTCTAATTATGTACTTTATTTCAAAATTAAATATTATATAAATAGATATTAATCTGGACTTTAGTGGTGATTTTGATACAATGCACCTAACGTGTAGTCATTAATGTAATATATCTTAGCTTTCAGGTTCTGTATCAATACCCCGTAGGGATCCGGATTAGAAAAGGTCCTCGGTACTCCTTGCTTGTCCTAGGAGGTGACTAAATACGGTCCTTCGAATGAGACTGCAAAACCCGAGGCCCGTATCACAGCAGGTGTGGCACGATAAAGGGCCCACCTTGCTCAAAGGCCTAAGTGTCGAGCATAGGCCTAAAAGTTTTGTAGCCCTTCACCGACAATGGTGACGTCTTCTTAACCAATTAACCTGTATCAATAAGTTTAATTCTGAGAACTCTGCATGCATACTCCATCTTTTATTTTGGGGACGTCACCTTTGCCGGTGATAGGCTGCAGAAACATGAGTTGGAGGATGTTTTTCAAATGAAGCACAAAGCACGTCAAATCTACTTTTGTTTCCTTATTGAGGTCAAAATTTAAGGGGGGAAAAGTTAGAGAATGTTAAGAAGCCATTTATATTTATTATTATATTCAGCTGTTAAACTAAAATAGACCTCTGCACACGATACATGTAAAAATCTTATGAAAGTAAATTCAAAATACGGAGCTCACGATGTGTGGAAAGAAAATTTTGATCTGGCTATAAATTATATCCAAGTCAGGGTGGGAACCAAAGGGTAGTGAGGGGGTGCCCACCTTTTTTGTCAGTAGACCTTCAACCTGACCCCCTCCCTTTCTTGGGGGGGGGGGGGGGTGCTGCTTGTCTGCATGGGGTTAGATATATTGCAGGTAATAACTATCTATATTTTTCTTATTGTCATCAGAGAATGTACTCTGAAATTATCATACATTAATCATTAACCAGTCAGTATTATTTCAACCCATTCGGAATAAATAGGACCTTGATCGATCTTCTTCGTCCTTCGATGAAAAATCGTCGATGTAGCTGGCATTTGCATTAATATGAGTTCAAAGTGATATCCTTGTATAACAAACTATGGTTTTTCATTCAAAAACTCCTCCAGTCGCGAATAAATCGTCTATGTGTTTGCTTTTGTTTTGATTTGCAAATCTGATCATGGTTTCTTATGACGTCACAAAGTCACGAAATCAGGAACGATAATCGAGTAACGATTTTCTATTCCAAGTACCTCTGCACTTCCATTTCTTCGAGTTAATATTGTTATTAATCTTTAATGAGAATTTTTATGAGAAGTCTATGAAACAAAGTTGATAATAATGAAGAGAAAAGGTATTGTCAAAAACCGTCTCCTATGACCTTTAAATGCATGTTATCTATTTATTCGTCGGGGTCACGCTATTGCTAATAATTAAACACTTACAAAACTTTAAATTATCGGTCATAGATTGTTAGTCACCATGTCTAGTTGATATTTTGATTCGACAATTTTTACAGGAGTTATGGGACTTGGTTGAATTTGAACGTACTACACTCTAGGAACACTTTGTGGACGCAACTCCTCAGAAACCGCTCGATGAATTCTGTTCATATTTTGTGGGATTGTTAGTCACCGTGTGTGGTTGATCATATTGTGCCACCATATTGATTCTACAAATTTTACATGAGTTATGGGACTGTTGAATTTGTACATAGTACAGTATAGGAACACGCTGTGGATGCAACTCCTCCGAAACCGCTCATCGGAGAAGGTACGCTTTGCATATGAATTTGGCCTAGTAAAATCAAGAAAAATAAAGTAGAAGATGACATACTTTTACCTATCGGAGTCATTTGGGGGCAACACCCTCTGTTCAAATATACAAACGAAATGGCGCCAAATCGTCACAGAGTAGAATAGTACGCTCCCAAATTTACATGGATGGCTATTTCTTAGCCAAAACTTCAAAATTTTACTTACATTTGTCAATATTATGATATGAGCACATTCAAGGCGATGGATGATATTTGCGTGTGATAAACGAACTACTTCGATTAATAATAAAAAGGGTCTTTCATCAATCGCCTTCCCTGTGCTCATGGTGAAATTATAAAATCTGACATTTCCGGAAAAAATTACGCATCACACACATTTGATACTAAGGTTACATGTACATATATGCGCGACAAATCATAAATTAAGGCGTGTGTTACCTTTTTGTGTAGTACAGATATGATATAAAGAAATGTAATAACATTTCTATTAATTTATGTGATAATTATACAAGTAATTCGGATTTTCAATTTCATTCGGTGTTTTTATCTAAAACGATAATGATATAGTCGACTGTAATATTATCGCTTGTTACATGAACTACACTCGTTTGAAATTGGTTGTAATACGACAAGGATAATAATTCTCGACCAACAAAATTTATATTTATATCAATAGCACGTAAAAGGTCTTCTAGATAAGTAACTAAGTGGGTGAACAGTCTTAATGACATATACAGTGTATGGAATCGCAGTTCAATCGATTGCGGTCCTGGACAGGCTGGGATGAACCGGGTAAAGGTCTAAAAGGACTGAATTGGAACCAATAGAAATTGATCATATTTCAATAGATAATCTTAAAATTAAGTTTGATAAATTAATATGAACAGCATTGTTTTGGTGTATTCCCATATTAATGTTTACATGCTCCACGTCAACGTTTACATGTGGCCTTTACGTTACGGAAGGGGATATGTACTGGGAAAAGGCATACAAATATTGTACTGTACTGAATAAAATCAAGAAAAACAATCCCTATCTTTCATACTTATAGACATCTTAAAATATTCAAAATTGTAATATAGCATACATGTATGCTACTAATATTCTACATAGGCCTAATAAAATTGATACTTTCTTAATAAGATTTAACAAATACGTATAAAATTAAAGATTGCTTTTCCATATGATTTATATTTACATGCATAAATGCAATCATTATTTTGTATTCAAATCAATTTTATCTCATCTTATTAAGTTTTACTAACAAGGGGTGTTATATTGTATCAAAACTAATAGAAACTATTATCAACAGTCGCAAGATGGTAACTAAATCGCTGTAAAATTGTAAAAATGACGTCACAAATCTGACTAGATTGCGATTTGAATCGCTGCCAAGTTGTTTTTACGTCACAATGCACTGTGCTTTAGGTACTATTTACATTTTCGGCTGTGAGTGCTAAAAAGTCAGCTGAAATGTATTTTCCAAAAAAAAGTGTACACACTGTATTCATTGCACACACTATTCATCCACATAGGTATTAATTCAACATATATCATTAAAATAGAAACTGTCAAAACACGGACAGAAATCAATTTCGTCTTAGTAGCTCTTGATTAATAGAAAAGTCAATTGAATAGAAAACCTAAACCTTAGAAATGATAAAGGAATAAATCAATTTCAGGACAAACAACTACAATGATAACAACTTAGTAAAGTTTAGTCCAATTTCAAACTGATGTTATACAAGAGGATGACAGGTCCGGTTAACCCATCACATAGGAAATTAGAAATAATAATTCATAAATGATTAAGAGAAAAGAGGGTTTTAATAAAACCATCCGAAACTATCATCTTAAAGCTTTTAAGGTAAGGGAGAAATATTTTTACATGTTATACCACTAGAGTTCGGATTTCATTCAAATTTTGTAGGATTTTTAGTCACCATATGTAGTTGATCATATTCCGCCAACATTTTGATTCGACAAATTTCACAGGAGTTATGGAACTTTGTTGAATTTGCACCGTATAAGTTTTACATGCTACACTATAGAAACACTTTGTGAACACAACTCCTCCAAAACCGCTCAACGGATTTTGTTCAAATTTTGTAGGATTGTTAGTCACCGTATGTAGTTGATCATATTGCGCCGTCATTTTGATTCGACAGATTTTAGAGGAGTTATGGGACTTTTGTGTTTCAACTTTTTTTTTTACGGCGGTGGGGGACATGGCTAAGTGTAGCAATCTTGTTCAAATAGTTATTTTCCACTACATACGGAAATACATGTAGAACTGTTAATCGTCAACATGCATTTAGTTTAAACGCTAATATATTATGACGTACTAACTATATGTCACAAGTGCTCCCAAAAATAAAGAAATCCCCTCACCTTTTTCGGACTTGGGACTGAATTATCGGGCAGGTTTAAGTTCTTTATATCTTGATCGAATTTGCCTTGATGCAATATATTATAAATATCTGGGCTTGTGTAATTATTTTCATATTTATTTTCATTTTTAAAAAGCACAAGTGATGCTGTGAAAATACACGAACAGTATACACGCAAGTCTTTTTGGTTAATTATATTACAAAAACTCTACATATAATGTGTAAACGTTTAATAAAGAAAGTAAACCCATACTAGTGCATTCCACTTTGCATATAATGTAAACCAACGGAACTATTTATTTATTTTTAAAAATTAAATTCAGAAATGTCAACTTATTTCTGACAATGATAACAAAGCGTGTATATAACTAACTACATACAATATTTATCAGAGTAAACTTAGTGTATTTACTAAATATCGTCAATATGACGTACACTTACCCATACGAAAATGATCTGTGTCTACTATCGCCCATCTGTAAAAGCCAAATGGCCATGGAAATTTCAGCAAATGAGGAACCCCATCCAAACCTAAACTAAACCTAAAGAGTTATATACCGTTTGTGGCGAATTTATGCGCCGTTTAACAAGTAAGCCATAAAAGTTAAAAATAATGTAATAACAAGATTGCTACACGTAGCCATGTCACCCACCGCCGCAAAAAGGTTGAAGCACAAAAGTCCCACAACTCCTGTCAAATTTGTCAAATGAAAATGATGGGGCAATATGATCAACTACATATGGTGGCTAACAATCCTGCAAAATTTGAACAAAATCCGTTGAGCGGTTTCGGAGGAGTTGCGTCCACAAAGTGATTTTATAGTGATTGGTTGATTGTATCTTGCTTAACGTCTCACTCGAGAATTTTTCACTCATATGGAGACGTCACCAATTTGCAAGACCGGTGAAGGGTTTCAAATTTAGGCCTATGCTCGGCGCTTACGGTCATTGAGCAGGGAGGGGTCTTTATCGTGCCACACCTGCTGTGACACGGAACCTCGGTTTTTGCGGTCTCATCCGAAGAACCGCCCCATACTGAGGATCTACTTTAACCCGGATCCTCACGGGACGATTCCATAGTGTAGCATGTACAAATTCAACAAAGTCGCATAACTCCTGTAAAAATTGTTGAATCAAAATGGCGGCATAATATGATCAACTACACATGGTGACTAACAATCCTACAAATTATGAACAAAATCCGTTGAGCGGTTTCTGAGGAGTTCCGTCCACAAAGTGTTCCTATAGTGCAGCACGTACAACTTCTACAAAGTCCCATAACTCCTGTAAAAATTGTCGAATCAAAATGGCAACGAAATATAATCAACTACACATGGTGACTAACAATCCTACAAGATTTGAACAAAATCCGTTGAGCGGTTTCTGAGGAGTTGTGTCCACAAAGTGAAATGGGACGGACGGACGGACACTGGTATTTCTTATTTGTAGGTCCCCTTCCGCGTTATGGGGGACAAATGACTTGAATCATGTAAATTTTCTCATGAAACAAATAACTTTATTTTTATAAATATATTGGGGGCGTTAGCATATAGTTCTTTCACTTCATCCTTTAGGCCTATGCTCTGTGCACAGGGGCTTCTTATCCATTTTGTTCTCAATCTATATATAAACATCTAACAAGGGATGACACGAAAATAGGATACCGGTTGTAAACAAAGCTCAAAATCACCTTAGTTCCAAGAAACAGATCGAATGTTCTTATACAAAGGGTGTTAAACATCTCGTAATACAAGTCCAACGTAGTCCAATCCATTCATTATTTAATTTAATGAGTTTTATAAACAAAAATAATTCAAGCTGTCTGCATTGTCGTCGATCACGCACAGGAAAAGATAACTCCTGCAATGAAACTAACTTCCAGCTTTCGGAAACTCTCGGGAGTGTTTATATTTAGACGAAAAACTTAGAATTTTTTTAACGCAAATAACGGTATTTAAAACGGGATTTCTTTTTCTTTGTAAAGTAATATTTTATTTTAGCCTGATTTTAAATGCGGTGCACAACACTCCAGTCTATAAAACTCGTTAAATCCAACATAAAAGGATTGGACTACGTTACTTTCATTGCAGGAATTATCTTTTCCTGTGCGTGATCGATGACAACGCAGACAGCTTGAATTATTTTCGTTTCTAAAACTCATTAAATTAGATATGAAAGGATCGGACTACGTTGGACTTGTATTACGAGATGTTTAACACCCTTTGTATAAGAACATTCGATCTGTTTCTTGGAACTAAGGTGATTTTGAGCTTTGTTTACAACCGGTATCCTATTTTCGTGTCATCCCTTGTTCCCCTGTGCTCTGTGCTTACCGCCTTTTAGCAGGGAGGGATCTTTATCGTGCCACACCTGCTGTGACACGGGGCCTCCAGTGGCGTAGCTAGGTTTGGAATATTTGTAAGCAGGGGGTCTGGGAGGTAGGAGCCCCCAGAAACTGAGAACATTTTTCGTAATATGTAATAAAAATTTAACGAAAATATTTGTAAGCACGTGCTTACAGTGCTACAATGTACATGTAGCTACGCCACTGGCCTCAGTTTTTGCGGTCTCATCCGAAAGACCGTCCCCTCATACAAACAGCAAGTAGTACTGAGGACCTATTTTAATTCGGATCATCACAGGACTTTTACAAATTGACACTGACTATTGTTATTTTGAAATGTAACTAAATAAATACAAAATGAATAAAAATAAACATGTTAAAAACATGCTGTCTGAAAAGGAGTTTGATTGTGAATAATTTAATAAATATAGTTCTACAGAAAATGCAATTTGAAGCTATATTTCTGATATTGAATGCTTGGATAGATCAAATATCGTTGTATAATTACATTTTCTAGTGAATCATTCATGAGTATCTTTTAGGGCTCCTTACTAAACATCAGTACGCAGGATATCCATTTCATTTTTATTTTAGAATGTCTCACACTTCCGACTAAAACCACTGAAAATAGTTTTATTTTATTCAGAATAGTTTCATGGAGCAGTAAATTGAAAATGAAATGAGTTATGACTGAAAAAGTGTCAAAAGATTCATACAGGAATTCAGTTTCGTTTAATAGCTTAGAAGCACTTTGGGTTTCTGAGTAAAGATACCACTGAGACACTCATGTCGGAATTAACGTAACGGGGGCATGTTGTGTCCCTTGAGGATAATTTTGTCAATTACAAAAAGATTTCAAAAAATGGGTTTTCTCTGGTGTATTATTCCTCCTAGATTGTTTTTATAGGTGAGATTATTGCAATTAACAAACTGGACACGTCTTCTCCATTCCTTTATTTTCTCGATTATTTTTCTGCTTTATGTGATTGACCTTTTGGATTCTATACATGTTGTGCATATCAACCTGTGCAATCCATATGTCTGATCCTGAGGTTCAGCGAAGGGAAAACATGAACTCATTAGAATGCCCTCACTGAACAACAAATCGCCTTTTACAACAGTTTAAGGATGATGAAATGTTGACAAAAGGTGACCTACTATTTTTGACCAGTCAAGGCAATAGGAGTTATAAGCCTTCTTCAGTTGGAATCCCTCCGATCAGAAACCCTGTCGCTGTACCATCAAAATGCTTTACTTTTTTTCATTTTACCGTTGAAAACCATTGGTCTAGTTTTTATTGATATATTGCCGACTTTCGTCATAGTTGCGATCACTTGCAGAAGAAAAGCACATTGGATTTCCATAACAATACTCATAAAAAGTGCATTAAAAAGACATGCAGCTAAGACTGTAATCTACAAACGTTGAATAATGAAAGAGGTAGGACCACGATTATTTTATATGTATTTGGTCCTGTAAATTTCCTAAACATTCAAAGTCGTTGATTACAGGTAAGAAACCACCATCAGGGTCATGCTTTGTAAGGTGATGCCATAATCTGCCTGTCAACATTTCGGAAATTCTTAGTCGTTATAATCTTATTTGCAAATACAACTTGTCGTTAGGTCGAATGCTGTCTGATGTGTTTTCTACCAATTATTAGACCATCCTTTACATACTAATTTGGCCACGGATTACTCTGTTTACCTGATGAAGATATAGGGCTCACGGCAGGTGCGACGGGTCAATAGGGGGTGATTACTCCTCCTTAGCACCTGATCCTACCTCTGGTGTGTCCAGGGGTCTGTGTTTGCCAAACTCTTAATTATATATTTTTATGGGAATTATGAGATTGATTGTTTGTTATCTTCACTTTTCACTGTTCTTCTCTCTTTTGTACTTCCGTCAGTATGCATTTAAAAGAGGATTATATTAAATCTTTCTGTGGTTTTGTTTATTCATGTCATATTCCAGACTTTTTCACTCTCGTAGATAAGTCACCAACTTTAGATGAAATGCCACAAATGTATGCACTTCAGACCGTAAGTATATCCTGTGTAAATAAAGCAAATTATTATCATTATAACATGATATTTCAAACATTACAAATGCTTCCTCGAATTGATTTCTTTAAAATACAACTTATAATTTTAAAGATAAAGCATATGAATTTTTTCTGCATATATCCGTTGCAATGAATGGTGTCAACATGTTATTCTGTGTGCATGTATTTGATTTCCAGTGTCAAACTATCAGAACCTATCCACGTATAATAACTGTATGTAAACTTTTAAGATCGATTGGTTGGAATCAATACTTACATCTGTGTCTTCGAAATTAATAAATAATAAAGTCATTACAAAGCGAAGCGCGTCCTCGGAACATGACATCATTTTGACGGTCTTTGACCCAGGATTCAACCTCTCGGTACCAAAGCATTTGTGGCATCCGTAACACAGCTCTGGACGGATTTACGCACGAACGGGCACTCATTATATTTTTTTTTCCTATAGCTTTGATGCGAGGGGATACTAATTAAGTACTTGGCAAAAAGAAATCAATGAAAATCGCTACAGTCTGATTCCCTTTGAGACACTATAAAAGCAGATTTAGAGACGTTCCGCTCCAGTAGAAGGCACGATGTTTGCCAATAGACATTAAATATCCTACATGTATGTCTTAGCATTGTTTAGATTGACAAAAAGATTTGGAGAGTAGAATTAACTATACTTGCTACACACAATTTTTTCCCCCCAAAAAATAATGAAAACTAAAACTGTAAGTAAATTGAATTCAATTTACCGTAAATTATGTAATTTATGCCCATGGTTTTTCCAAAGAGTGAGGACAATTTAGATAGAGAGATAATATATTTCAACTTTTGGGCATCATTTTAAAAACCATTTTTTATATACGTATTTCCGTGTACATGTACTTGGCAAAAAGAAATCAATGAAAATCGCTACAGTCTGATTCCCTTTGAGACGCTATAAAAGCAGATTTAGAGACGTTCCGCGCCAGTAGAAGGCACGATGTTTGCCAATAGACATTAAATATCCTACATGTATGTCTTAGCATTGTTTAGATTGACAAAAAGATTTGGAGAGTAGAATTAACTATACTTGCTACACACAATTTTTTTCCCCCAAAAAATAATGAAAACTAAAACTGTAAGTAAATTGAATTCAATTTACCGTAAATTATGTAATTTATGCCCATGGTTTTTCCAAAGAGTGAGGACAATTTAGATAGAGAGATAATATATTTCAACTTTTGGGCATCATTTTAAAAACCATTTTTTATATACGTATTTCCGTGTACATGTATTACAACCAAACTATGTATATCAAACCATGCAGCCGTTTTTTGTTTGTATCATGTGTAATTAATGTTAATATATTAAGTAATATAATATATTCAACAAGAGAGAGGTTCATAGGTCTCCTCGTGTACCCAGAAGTCATGGAGTGAATAAGGTCGAATTTATGCTGGCAATAAAATAAGGTGATAAGGTCTGTCATACTGGAACGCAGAAATAAAACACATTTACAAATATGCAACAACGAGAAATAAATAATTATCGATCATTTCTTTTCAGAGGTTACATTTTTAAAGCAATATTGTTGTTCTTGAGACGAAGATATTTGAAGACTTTTATAGGCACCTGATCCCACCTCTGGTGTGTCCATACTGAGAGGTCCGTGTTTACCCAACTATCTATTTTGTATTTCTTATAGGAGATATAGATTGATCACTGTTCGTTATCGTCACCTTTCATATACACATTATCTACGTGGTCCCTCTCTTGGTCCAGGAGTCGTGATGTGAACAAAGTGGACTATTTACATTCCCTGTGTTTGTGCCTTTGATACATGTATCTCTGCAAATTGTAATGACAACCATTTTCTCATGACAGCGTTATAATTGCAAACAGCGCCCGTATAAATCTTGATACATCTAGTATGTGTCTATTTTAACAGCTGGAGATTTCGACAAAAATGAAAGTAGATCTAGAATGTAAATGCACTGTATAAGAAATAATTTTAACACGCTTCATGGAACGTCGTAGTTCATGACCTCGTGTATTTTCAAACCTGAAATTTATTTCTTAATTGTGCATTTGATTAAAGACGAAATACTATAATGGCGTGTTCATTACATTATAAAATGCTACAAAGAGCAAAATATAATTTGAAAAATTCAAATCATTGTAACACGTCATATGCATATTTGATATTGAACTGAAACTGAGTTAACACATTCATTTCATTCAGTTTTGATTAAAACAACAGAGGAATACTCACTTCCTGGTTTACAAAAACAGCCGGATTAATATTGTGCGCAAACAAAGCAGCTGCTATATTAGGAAAAGCAAAGTGCGATCTGTGCCATTATCGCCACCAGGGTTCCAAAACCGTTCTTTTAAATTGATTGTAGCGGATTTTGTAATCAAGATATCAATACCGTCATCAAATTAGTTTAATTAATCTTCAGTAATATATTTTCTAAAATATTTATTTCGGTAACTTTATCAACAAAAATAAATTTTTGAATTAAAACTCAAAAGCCATTTACACTATGATAATGCACACCGAATGCGGTGGACTTTAATTTCATATTTACATGTGCTATATGTAACTTGGTTTGATTTTGCCTGGTACAGCTGTACATGTATAGATTGAACGCAAGTTCTTACTCCAGGATTTGTGATTTTGTTATAATCCAATGAATCATCTTATGTACTCCCGCTCATGAAGAACAGCTACGTGCCCTTTTATGATACTTTATGTATTTATATTCAATATAGTAAGGGAGATAGTACATTAAGAAACACCTTTATAATCAAAATTTCAATTGTTTTGACTCCGATGACAGTAAACAAGATTTTGGAGAAGATGTTAAATAATTTGCATTGACAATTCTAAGATGTATCGAGTAAAGGATATACTGACAGATTGGCGCGAAATCAGGGCAGATATAAGTCGTTAAAATACTTCACAATTAGAAATAGTTCCTCTTCATTTCAACATTTTCTAAACAATCAACAGTTCTGTCCGAACTGTTTATTTCCGTTTGAACTATGGAGACACCCTTTACATGTACATAATACCTTTTACAATTATGTAAAGCAATGTTTTTGCGAGTCATATTTAGAGCCATTAGATCTTGCGTTTAGGGCCGATATTTATTGAAAAATATAGTGGTGTCAATACTCCGGATATATATTTAGTTCTTTTGCTTGAAATGCAAGTTCCGTTCGCTTGAATCAACATTGTCTTCGTGTTTCAGTGATCAATCACATGCAGACATTTTGATTTCCAACAATTCGGCTCCTCTCGTCTTTTACAGTAAATCATACTATAATATATTGGATCTTCATGCAAGAATTTTTCTGGAGGAATGGCGAAAAAGCAGCTGCTTATTTTTTGTTGTTGTTAAAGCTCATTTTCGGGTTTAGTGAAATTGATTAAAAAGGTCACCATGTTGTCAAGAAGCTTTGCAGTTTGATGTGTATCAAACCGAGACTCTGGCAAAGTTTTCAATCAAACACGCAGAAGAGAGAGAGAGAGAGAGATATTAACTCGCCGGCATGAAAGATTTGTAAAAAAATGATTGGTTGGTTGTATATTGTTTAACGTCCCATTTGGGAATTGTTCACTCATATGGAGACGTCACCATTGGGCCGGTGAAGGGCTGCAAAATTTAGGCGTAAACTCGGCACTTACAGTCTTTGAGCAGGTATGGATTTTTATCGTGCCACACCTGCTGTGACACGGGGCCTCGGTTTTTGCGGTCTCATCCGAAGGACCACCCCATTTAGTCGCCTTTTATGACAAAGGGTAACGAGAAGCTATTCTAACCCGGATCCCCACGGGATTACACTTGAAATATATATATATATATATATATATATATATATATATATATATATTGTATGTATACAATTTTTATATATTTGTATGTATACAAAGCACTAAAATGACCAACGACACGAACAAAATGACCAACGACACGAACAACCAGATTGTCAAATTTTCGGGACGACCTGTCCCTTCTTCAGGACAAACGGATAGAATTACATAATGTGGCCAATAGTAACAGGGAATAATAACAAAAACTACACATAAATACACCTAACACTACAACTACACTAATCTACAAACGTATCTAGGTCGTTCCGAAAATTTGACAATCTGGTTGTTCGTGTCGTTGGTCATTCATTTCTGTATGATTTTTTTCTTCTCAATATGAGTGAAAAATTCTCGACGGGACGTAAAATAAACAATCCTCTCATTCTGTCCAAAACTTCCTAATAAACTGTAAACCACAGAAGTTAGAGAATTAATGTTTAGCAAATGATAGGAATGTAAGAGAATTTGAAAATTTTCTTTCATCAAACGCTTCACTTTAAATCATCGGCATTAACATTGCATCGGTATTTATAAAAAAAATAAATTAATTATTTGTGTACTAGATGCCTTTCAATGTCACCTAGACAGTTTATTATCCCAATGACCACTCCTATGGAACGTGTGGTAATCAAACACATCTTGGGGCGGGGGTGGTAAAAAGGACTATTTCTGGTGTCCTACAGATTCTAACAATAATAACAAATAAATGAACAAAATCACAGACTGCATGATTTGCACAGTATTTATATAAGTATCTATATATGAAAATAATTCAAAACAGTGACTAAGTTACTGTGCACTCGAGAATGGCGAAAAACCAATATAATAATTTTTACACAGGAAACAAGGAAGAACTTTCTAGGGGATTTTCGGAACGCAATCTAAGTTCATTATCATTGACGTACTGTTTCCTTAAATGAATTACTTACTATGTACAAGGTTTTGTCAATAAGACCTACTCTAGATATTCTAAATTTTCCCTATTTTCCATACAAAAGTTTAGCGATTATACAGTATACGGGTGTTTAGATTTCTCCGTTAGACGGCTTTAGACTGGAGATAAGATTACATATCTCTCTACAGGTGATATCTACCCAGGTTAAAGTCTTCCTGGAATGCCAATCACATATATGTATAACAAAGTGTATATCTCGGCAGAACTGAAGTGATATGAATGGTACCTGCTTCGTAATAAATCCATTTGTTTATTTTATCGTAGTTTTCGAAATACTAAATCTTTCGAAATAGACCAATAAACCTGTCCATTGGTGACGTAATCATCACACACAAATGGAACTTAAAAAAGCCACCTCTTATTTCAGGTCTTATCCGTTCTTTATGAACATTTATCAAACAACTGTTAGATTTAACGAGAACGATTTTTATGAACCTATTGTAATTGCTTGTTTATGTTGGGATCTGATAAAGTTATTAATGCATGATATTAAGCTATCTGACCAGTGATCATCTACGACTGGCGTAAAGTCTTCATTAAGTGGAATTGATAACTCTACAACCAGCCTATCTCTATCACATTCATTCAACAAATCTTCCGAATTATTCTTAGCAGATGTCGGTAAGAATCGCAAGCGCAACAACACGGAGCCGAATTAATGACATATTCTTACTATAACAGTACGGACAATAATTTGATCACACGAAGGCTTTCCCTAGAAGTGCGTGCCTTAAGTCAATTCAAACGGACGTTTTAATCCCACAAAGGTGTAAGTATTTCACTTGTTTCGGAATTATACGATCGATCCGGGATGTGTTTTCTAATTGCACGTGGTGGTAGTCTCCGCCCATTCGAAGTGCTGACAGACAGAGAGAACTGTTGGAACTTATAACGTAGAATTCATATAACATTACATTGAAGAGTAGAACAGCGAAAATCACAGCACAGTATGAATGAAATTTTTATATCTATTGACACTGTTCAGACGGATATGTCCAGCAATTTTAGTGAGACGTCTACTGTGAATTCTCTCAGACACATCAATAACCTCACGACGCTGAATGTATCCTCAGCAACAAATGACTCTCATTTGAGTAAAAGTGGGAGTCAGTTGTTATCTGACGAATCCCTAACGGGGCTGATGGTTCTGTACAGCCTAACAACTCTACTGTCTATAACTGGGAATATTTTTGTGGTTTTAGTATTTGTTAAAGGACGACATTCTAGGACCGACCTTCGCCCATTTTTGATCAACTTGGCAGTTGCAGACTTGGTGATGGCGTTTTTCTGCATGCCCTTTACTTTTGCAGACACTATTTTAGGGCACTGGGTTTTCTACAAGCCACTCTGTACTCTAGTGCTTTTTGTTCAACTCTTCGCTGTTGCGGCCAGTGTCTTGACAAATATGGCCATTGGAATAGACCGTTTCCTAGCCGTAATATTCCCTTTAAGATCCCGGGTAACTTATTCACGATCAAAATACGTTATAGCTGTGATATGGTTCTGTGCTCTATCATTAGCATCCGTGCAGTTTTTTGTCGGCAGGGCACAACAATACGGGGACATTTACAAATGTGAAGAAGTTTGGCCATCTCAGGAATCTCGGAAGATTTATACTGTGTGTCTGTTTTTGTGTACATACATAATTCCATTATTAATTCTTTCCATAACGTATTCGATAGTAGGGATTCTTCTTTGGAAAAGGACAGCTCCAGGAAATAAGGACCAGACACGAGATTTACATAGACTGAGATCGAAAATCAAGGTATTTATCATGCATTTGTTATACCAGTATTTTTACGTCAGTCGTGCGTTTAGTCACGTTTTATGTTTGAATAATCGGAACCTTCCACAGTATTATAATGCTATGATTTTGCTGTAAAACGCAATTCCCCGCCTACAATTCGTACACATTCATACGATACGACTGCTGCCACAAACTGCCTGCTCAGGTGTTAATGATTACCTTTATAGTTACCTGAATGATCACAGTCTATTTTTGGCAAGGTACATTTTTTAGCAAGTCATTGCATCGTATTCACATAAAAGAAACGGTGTTTTAGTAACAAGATTCGGTCGTAACCATAATAGCTCTTCATAATACAAATATCTCTCTGAAAGAAAATTTATGAGAACAAAATTCAGTTCAAAACTTCTCTTGTCTTTCTTTAAAAAATCTCGGTGATTAATAATTTGCCTAATCGTTTTGAGAGAAAAAAAATCATAGTTTCGAAACTTAATACTCACACCTACACAAAGGTTTCATCTTCAATTTTGTTTATTTCCCTGTAGATCACAGTTATTAACTATTAATGTATTTAATACTGGCTATGGCAATAATCCAGCGAATTTAAAATGTTTTGGATAAGCACATCAACATCAAAAGGTTTGGAAGAATGTTCAATATATTCTTCTGACAGTAACTGTTGGTAAAAATAATGGTATAAGTATTGGGGATTTATATTTTTATTCATCTTTCCCACGCAGACTGTTTAATTTTCACATTTATATTACATTGCAATATCAAATAATTCATTCTGTTTTCATTTTGTATAAATTCTACTGTATTTTTCTATGAAATAAATTACTAGTACCTGACATTGAATAGATGTAATAAACCGATGGGGTTTTATTTGGTTTATGTATTTGTTTTACATCGCTTCGAGAACATTTCACCCATATTGAGAGGTCCCCCATCTGTGGATGAAGTGCCACAAATTTAAACCTATGTATGGCTCTCATGGTTGTAACAATGCGGATTCTATATGTCCACAACGCACCTTAATTCATAAGGCCCCACCCGAAGGTCCCGCGTCTCTCTCTTCTAAGTGCTAAGCGTTTGGCGAAATCCTGAACAGTCACTGCCTACTTTACCTGTATTACAAAGCACGAGCAGGGTTCGAACCTACCACTGCCCGGTCACGAAGCGATCGATCTACCACTGAATCACATCGGGTTAATTACATGTATGTATAAGATACAAGATATTTTATTGACCAATCAAGGTCCCCGGAAGGCATTGTTAACAAAACAAAATATGATTTAAACATAATTTCTATATGTTCTGCATATGTTTAGTTTTATAAAGCGAGGTAGGCTACTGACAAATTTATGTTTATGGGGTTTTATCAGTCTCGTTTAAAGTCAGCATTTTGCAAATTCTATGGTTGTTTTAACGATCTAATTTACAAATACAACCTGTCATAAGGTCCAGTGCTGTCTGACATGTTTCAAACCAATCATTAGGCCATTCTTTACTTTCTAATTTTAACTACGGATTGTTCCGTTTACCTGATCAAGATATAGTGATTAATGCGGGTGTGACCGGTTAACAGGGGATGTTTACTCCTCCTAGGCACCTGATTGCGCCCAGAGTTCTGTGTTTGCCGTTCTCTTAAATTTGTATTTATAGGATTCATGAGATTGATCACTGTTCGATATTTACAATTTGTCATGGATATATTATAACTAACAAAGATAAACAGCTGATTCTTCAAATTGAAGATGGGAACCGTGTTGTTGTTGATTGAATCAGGAATTGTCTTCCAGATACACGATTAACTCCCTTTGAAAATTCGCAATCCCTAGCAAATGGTCACCCACGTGACGCTGATCTCCAATAATTAGTCCGAGTTTGTACCGTATGGGTTTTCACACCCAGCATGCAACCGCAGGTGTCGATCGCTACATGTTTGTACAATATGTACATATAAACATCACTCCCGGTCGTTATTCCCCCCGTCTCATTTATTTCATGTATAAAACCAATCAAAAGGTCTGAACCCTTTTATGATATTTCAATTGCGTTTATGCCCTCTAGGTCACTGACAAATCTAAAGATACATAGTCAATGATCTTGCAAAGACCGTTTATTTGAATTAAGAATACAATATGTAGGCATTTTAAGGTCGCCATATATTTTAGACGGAATTTAATTTATAAGAACAAGTGCTTTATACTAATTTAAGGTAACGGTTTGTGATTTACATCGGGATTGTCTCTCACCTCGTGGTGCTAGAACAGTTAAACGCTTTTCCTGCTGGGTTCTACTTTCTCACATTACGTGCTTAATTATTTAAAAGAATGTGAACTTAATGGTTTTTCAGAGTTCACAAAAATACTTTCTGGTAACACTTCTTTTTTTCAACATAAAGAATGATCTATTCACCAAAATTACATCATCCTGCAAACCTGTCATCTCCAGAACTACTTCCTGGCAAAAAGTACCAACCATTAAACGTTCTGGATTTATACCGCAAATTACAACAAAGATTTAAATTTTAGAATACGTCACATTTTGATATAGTAAGCTCGCTATCGTTAGCCAAACATTATTTGTGTATGAAATACAAAAGAGCAAAATATCAATAGGTGCATGAGAATCAATAGTCAGATGTCCACTAAATGGTCACTCACATCCGTTTTACGGGCTTCCCAATGGTGTTACCGTTAAAATAGGTCTTCATTAAAAGTCTAAAATCTTAAAACAGGTGCTCATTATTCACTTACCAATGCCATCATGTCTTTAAACGAGGATTTGTTATTATTCTGATGCGATTGGTTGTAAAAGTATTTTGTGAATCCGAATTATTCATTCACTATCTATTTCGCTGATCTCCGATTAATCAAATGAAATGTGTTACTAGGGCTTACAGTGTACGTAATTTCCCAATACCGTTTTCATATCTATATATCAATCATCTATTTATCTATCTATATATCTACAGATGTATCTTTATCTATTTATCGATCTCTCTATCTAATATATCTATATATCCATCCATCTGATCCGTGTACTGCAGATTGTGGAAAGAGCAAACTTCGAATTAAAAGAGCTGTTGATAACACACTGTAGAAAGAACAAGCTTAGAATAAAAAATCCCTGAAGATTACAGACTGTAGAAAGAACAAGCTTAGAATAAAAAATCCCTGAAGATTACAGACTGTAGAAAGAACAAGCTTAGAATAAAAAATCCCTGAAGATTACAGACTGTAGAAAGAACAAGCTTAGAATAAAAAATCCCTGAAGATTACAGACTGTAGAAAGAACAAGCTTAGAATAAAAAAGCTAAAGATTACACACTGTAGAAAGAACAAGCTTAGAATAAAAAAGCTAAAGATTACACACTGTAGAAAGAACAAGCTTAGAATAAAAAAGCTAAAGATTACACACTGTAGAAAGAACAAGTTTAGAAAAAAAAGCTAAAGATTACACACTGTACAAAGAACAACCTTATAATAAAACAGCTAAATATTACAGACTGTAGAAAGAACAAGCTTAGAATAAAACCCTTGAAGATTACATATTATAGAAAGAACAAGCTTAGAATAAAACCCCTGAAGATTACAGACTGTAGAAAGAACAAGCTTAGAATAAAGCCCCTGAAGATTACAGACTATAGAAAGAACAAGCTTAGAATAAAAAATCCTGAAGATTACAGACTGTAGAAAGAACAAGCTTAGAATAAAAAGCTAAAGATTACAGACTGTAGAACGAACAAGCTTAGATTAAAACCTCTGAAGATTACAGACTATAGAAAGAACAAGCTTAGAATAAAAAACACCCTGAAGATTACAGACTGTAGAAAGAACAAGCTTAGAATAAAAAAGCTAAAGATTACAGACTATAGAAAGAACAAGCTTAGAATAAAACCCCTGAAGATTACAGACTATAGAAAGAACAAGCTTAGAATAAAAAACCCTAAAGATTACAGACTGTAGAAAGAACAAGCTTAGAATAAAAAAGCTAAAGATTACAGACTGTAGAAAGAACAAGCTTAGAATAAAAGGCTAAAGATTACAGACTGTAGAAAGAACAAGCTTAGAATAAAAAGCTAAAGATTACAGACTGTAGAAAGAACAAGTTTAGAATAAAAGAAACCCTAAAGATTACACACTGTAGAAAGAACAAGCTTAGAATTAAAAAAAAAAAACCCTGAAGATTACAGACTGTAGAAAGAACAAGTTTAGAATAAAAAGCTAAAGATTACAGACTGTAGAACGAACAAGCTTAGATTAAAAACCCCTGAAGATTACAGACTGTAGAAAGAACAAGCTGACAATAGAATGAGCTCTATGGAACAGGATGAGAAACACGAACACAGGAAACGCCATTGAATAGTCACATGATTAGCATTCATTACTGTATGAACGTAACTAATGCTAAGAAATCGTTCGATTCAGTAAATAGAAACACTCTATAGTCATCTATGAAATCAAAGTCATTTGTCTCAAGACAATCAACATAGCAAAATAGCATAATAAGAAATCTAGAATGTACAGTCCTAAGTACAGGGGGTACAACTGATTACAGTACTAAGTAAAGGGGGAACAACTGATTACAGTACTAAGTAAAGGGGGAACAACTGATTACAGTCCTAAGTAAAGGGGGAACAACTGATTACAGTCCTAAGTAAAGGGGGAACAACTGATTACAGTCCTAAGTAAAGGGGGAACAACTGATTACAGTCCTAAGTAAACGGGGAACAACTGATTACAGTACTAAGTAAAGGGGAACAACTGATTACAGTACTAAGTAAAGGGGAAACAACTGATTGATTTAATATGAATACCGGGGGTTATAATTTGACTGGAATACTGTTCTTAATCATCATGAATTGGATGAGTGAAAGTACAGAACGGCCGCGGAAAAAGAATCAGGTGAAAGTTAGACGGACTTCACCATGAGACGGCAATTATATATACAACATAAACTGAAAACAAATATTCTTCACAGTACTGAAAGTAAATATCAACAAATGTATAAATATCAACAAATGTAAAGTATTAAGGATGAATGTAAAAATGCAACGAAAACATCGCGATGAATGGCAACGCTGTGGAAGATGTTGAATACTGATAGGAACAACAACCTGTCAAAAGCGAGAAATGCTTTAATCAGGCAAAAACTAGCATTGACCGTAATGCGAAATTAAGACTATAGAGAAACACCTTGTGAAAATTGAACTCATGAACTGAAATATAACAAAAACAGACCTCAAGCCAAACTAACTGCACGTGGATCAGACTTAAAATAAAATGGCAAGCCCACATACATGTAAGACATCATGATGTACTGAAAATGAGGATTGGCATGGGTTCCAGAGGGCAGAAGGAAATGTGGGAGACCAAACCAAATAAAAGGAGAAAGAAATCGGTGGATGTAGATTAGTTATAATAGGGGAGAGAAAATGTGTACATGTGTGTGGTGGTCTACATGTACCTACAACGTTCGTCTGGTACGAAGTACGTGTTACCGTTATCAATTCAACCAATACTAGCTAATTTAAGGATCTCGAAGGACAGGGCCTTTTATGAGAATGAAAGAGATAGAGCGTGTTTATTTACCGATGTCTCGCGGTAGCCTACTGATTTAGGCGCTCGCTTCGTAACCGGAGAATCCCCAGTTCAAATCTCGATCCCGGCGCCACGTCAAACTTTAGCATAGATAATGGCTAATCTTTCCGGCGCCTCTTCAAACTTTAGCATAGATTGTGGCTATTCTTTCCTGCGCCTCGTCAAACTTTAGCATAGATAATGGCTATTCCTCCCGGCACCTCGTCAAACTTTAGCATAGATTGTGGCTATTCTTTCCGGCGCCTCGTCAAACTTTAGTGTAAATAGTGGCTACTCCTTCCGGCGCCACGTCAAACTTTAGCATAGATAGTGGCTATTCTTTCTCCAGGCGCCACGTCAAACTTTAACATAGATAGTGGCTATTCCTTCCGGCGCCACGTCAAACTTTAACATAGATAGTGGCTATTCTTTCTCCAGGCGCCACGTCAAACTTTAACATATACAGTGGCTATTCTTTCTCCAGGCGCCACGTCAAACTTTAACATATATAGTGGCTATTCTTTCTCCAGGCGCCACGTCAAACTTTAACATATATAGTGGCTATTCTTTCTCCAGGCGCCACGTCAAACTTTAACATATATAGTGGCTATTCTTTCTCCAGGCGCCACGTCAAACTTTAACATAGATAGTGGCTATTCCTTCCGACGCCACGTCAAACTTTAACATATATAGTGGCTATTCCTTCCGGCGCCACGTCAAACTTTAACATAGATAGTGGCTATTCCTTCCGGCGCCACGTCAAACTTTAACATATATAGTGGCTATTCTTTCTCCAGGCGCCACGTCTAACTTTAACATAGATAGTGGCTATTCCTTCCGGCGACTCGTCAAACTTTAACATAGATAGTGGCTATTCCTTCCGACGCCACGTCAAACTTTAACATAGATAGTGGCTATTCCTTCCGGCGCCACGTCTAACTTTAACATATATAGTGGCTATTCCTTCCGGCGCCACGTCTAACTTTAACATAGATAGTGGCTATTCCTTATCTATTCGCCCGGCATTAAAAGGAAAAGTCACGTGTCTTTTGGATATAACTTTAAAAAACGGAGGTCGGGTGTATTGGTAGGCGTTGGCACATTAAAGAACCTTCACTACTAGGCTTTGAGTGCAATGCTGGGATGAAAATTTGTGGCACTTAATCCTGCAACCGGTGACGTCTCAGCTCTCAAAAGGGACGTAAAATAACAAACAAGTCGAAAATTTCTTCAATGAAAAAAATGATACCATCGTTTTCAAACTAATGGGTACTACATGAACTAAGTATGTGTCTGTATGATTTATCTCAAACAAAGCTAATCAGTGTACCATCGAATGACCAGGCACAGAGCGTGGATCCATACACAGCCAGATATTCAGCGGGTCACATCTCTAGCGCTACTCGATTCTCATAATTTTAATAAACGACAAAACGTTGACACAGTTTTATCATTCTACAAAGTATTTTGTTTCTTTCTCCTTTCTCATAATATCTGTGCTTTTCTTCATTGTGAGCTAACAATTAAGTTAAAACATCCCACAATTTTCTAAACTTTACCACCTATGTGGTATTAAATTGTCCCCTTCGTATTCCCAGAGTTCATTTCCGACCATTCTTTGTCGAAATTTCACAACAAACGCAGAGCAGCGGTGAATGAATCGTGATTGTTTTGGTAATGTTGGCAATATGAAATCATTTTCTGTTATGTCGTTTCTCAGCTGAAATAGGTATCTAGGGAGGTATATAGACACATAAAATCAGGACACGAAGAAAAACTGTCGAAAACTTCTAGTATGAATAAAAGAATTGTCCATTAAATTCCAATGCAATTGCGTGTTTTGCGTAGGATATCTCTACAGAATCGCACTTTTTCTAGTACTATCAGTCACTGGGGCTGGCTATTGGTTTATGAATTGTTTTGTCCCAGTGATGGAAATTTAGAGAACGTTGCATAACATTTGTACTTTCCCTCGAGTTGCTTTGCATTTAAAACCAAGTATATTTGCAATACTGGCTGATTCAAAACAATATCCTTAAGTGTATTACATGAAAAAGTAAAGATAACGAACAGTAATCAATCTCATTATTCCTATAAAGAATACAAAATTAAGAGTTGGCCAAACGAGGACCCTTGGACACATCAGAGATGGGATCAGTGCGTAGGAGGAGTAAGCATACCCTGAAAGAATGGCCTAACATTTGGTAAATGAAAACTTAATTCACGCTGCGACTGGGAATACGTACGTCAAAATTCTACATACTCCTCACCTTTCTATCGTGTTGCCTCTTTATGATCGACTCGAGCAAACTAAACATAACTCAAACAAAAGCACTGCATAGCGGGACATCCCCCTCACAACGTGCGTGTGGTAGAATAGTATTCCTACGATTTTATTACAATCAGAATCTCAGGGAATTTTAGAAGTACTATCCCAGTCACATTGATCTTTCATATTCAAACTTGAAAACCAGTAGGCGTAAGATTACATTCATTCAAGTGCATATATGATAAGATATTTTCAGATTCTTTATTTCAATGAACCACAAGCTCATTGGATATACATAAATACAATTCTCAATATATATTCAAAGAAACATGACATTATGGAGAGTGAGTAGACAACAATGTTACACCAATGCACGCTTCAAATCAAACAAATGATGTCACACCATATGAGAATGTCGTGGTTTTGTTGCATATATTGTAAAATAAAAATCCCAAAGTAACCAGTTCTTTAGTATATACACAATGCAGCGTAACAGAACAAATTCTAATTAACAGGAAAACCATCCTTTCAGTAATTATCTTCCTGGCTTATGTTCATTCTCCAATTTCTTTATGCATGTTAAACTCCCGAAAATTTGATTAAAAATTGAATGGGAAATGTATCTTAAATCTTATTCAACAAAAGTTCAAATTTAAATTCGCTTTTGAGTGACTTTTATTAAAATATAACCTTGATAAACAATAGGAAACCAAGGGCTTAAAAAATGTCATTTCTGCTAGTCAGAGAAATTTAGATGAAAATGTTCTTTCAAAATCTTTCAGTTTTCCTTTTAGTGACCTTGACATTTGATAATAACCTAAGATCTTTATGAAACTAAAAGGTTCACGAATAGTCTAACTTTGATTCAAATTTTGACTAATTCAAAACTGCTTAAATGTAAAAATGAAAACGTTAAAGCCGATAATTTTAGCAGATAATATAATATAATATATTATATAACGTCACAAGCGCATGACATTTCCGGATTTTTTTAAACTCATAAAAAATGAAAATTACTATGGATGAGCCACATGCATCGATCCCGATAAGATTGGCACACGTCAATCTTTATATCATAATTCGCTAACACATGAAGCCAGTTTCGATCAACGCATGTGGCCTCTGATTTCTATTCGATCAGATGCAGGAAATATTGAATTTTTTTTTAACGAAATTTAAAATTTTCAAAGAAAATACAAAAAACACAACTTTGTAAATTGATATTTTATAAACGAAATTAAATTTTGGAAAATGTAATTTTTATTTCTATACCTGACCAATTCACTGGATTTATGAGAAATCATAGTGTATAAGTTTCAGGACCGGAAATGACTATTGCCGAACTTAGCCAATTTGGGTTTTAAAAAAATTCATAATGACGACTATACATGTAATTTGAACATAGTTTTCACTAATGCATTAAAATGACTATAAATTAATTGATATAACTGTTTACGATATGAACATACGTGGATAATCAAATCCTACATCTGCAGTTCAGGTGTCTGAAAATGTTTCAAATTTTAAAATAAGATAGGGCATACTTGCTAGTGTTTATATTTAATTGATATACCGGCCAAGATTATAAAGACTTGTATGTTTTACTTGCCAGAGAGTGTGCAAACAGTGAGAAAACTTTCACTAAAGTCTATGATAATTAAAAACCCCGCTCTATATAAATTAAATACCTCGTTCTATATTAATTAAATACCTCGCTCTATATTAATTAAATACCTCGTTCTATATTAATGAAATACCTCGTTCTATATTAATTAAATACCTCGTTCTATATTAATTAAATACCCCGCTTTATATTAATTAAATATCTCGCTCCTCGAGCGCCAGTCCGTCTTTTTAGTGGCATTTCACGTAAAGCGAATGACGTCTTAGTGTGAGTGAAATATCCTCGAAAGGACATACAACGTCAATAAAATGAACGATCATTCATTAGAATCTCGCAGAAAGAGTCCTAATTGTAGAACTATCACAATGTCATACTAACCAGACTTATCATAACAAAGGAACACATGTTTCTAATAATTTATATGATAATACATATGTAAGTGCAATGATACAATATCCTTGAAGATACTTAACCTAATCTCGGATCCTTATTGGATAACTCGCACGTGAGAGTATTTGACTTTATGTTCCTAAGACTAAGGGCACGGTTTAGTGCAATGAACGAGAGGGTTCTGCCCAAGGGACGAATAAAACATTATCCTTTTAGCATAACGTGATAGATTCCATATGAACTTGATGATAAAGTAAATGTTTGATATCATATTCATCTTTCCAAAAATGAGTTACTTAACAGCATTGATTGTGAATTTTATTGGGCACATACCGCCATAATATTGTTTCGTTCTATCAGGTACACAATTTACAATGTATCGCAGGTCTGATAAAATAAATCAAGGTATTACGTGAATCGTTATAAAGCGTGAAGTGATGGGTTTATTTTTATTAAGACTATAGCAATATGTTGTTCCATTTGATTTATTATAACTTTTATTTTGTATTTTACAATCATTTCATGTCCATTAAACAGTTGGTAATAAAAGTTTTATATGACGGAGTAGGGAGTTCACTTGGTTCAGCTTATTTGAAAATCCAGAAACAAATAATACTATAAATATCGTAGCAATTAAAATGAAGAAATTAACTTGCCGCAAGCGTCAGAGATATCAGGCCGCAGAAGATGAAAGAAATCACGTTCTTTTTTTAAAATCTTTTTATTATATGTATCGGACCACACTGACGATACGCGTTTTGTACATTTGTACACCCCTTCAGGACGAAGAGTTGATTGTGAAGTCATATTTTAATATGATATGATCCTAAGTGCTATAGAAAGCAAAATTAGTTAGTAGAAATAATTTTACGTGGAGGGATAACGATTTAAAAGGTATATATTCATTTACAATTGTTTGGAGTTTTCACTTTTCTGGACTCGACTCCTCTTATCACCCCAAGACCAGTGGAATATCTAACTAGATGTGTGAACCCGCAGAAATAGTCTTGAATCCTCAAAACACTGCACACCCTTTTTGTATTGATGGTCGTTATAACAATCTAGTTCGCCATTACAACCTATCATTGGGTCAAATGCTGTCTGAAGTGTTTCAGATTGATTGTTAGACCGTTCTTGGCACACTGATTTTGACTACGGATAGCTCCGTTTGCCTGATCAAGATATAGGGCTCAAGGAGGATGTGGCCGGTCGGCAGGGGATGCTTACTCCTGCTAGGCGCCTGATCCCACCTCTGGTGTGTCCAGGGGTCCGTGTTTGCCCAACTCTCTATTTTGTATTGTTTGTAGGAGTTATGAGATTGATCACTGTTCGTTATCGTCTCCTTTCATTTCATGAATGAATAAATAGATATATTTCAATCCCCAATCAAGTGCGTATTGCATTAATGTTGGAAATATTGTAAAGAATACATTATCTTCAATCCCGCAGAAACGAAACCATTGGTTCCGCAGAAACGCATGCACAGTTTGAAAACTCTTATCAGAATAGACCACGCTCTGTAATGAATAAAAACAAGGCTATCAAGGATCTTAGTACTAGTTTTACTTACACTGGTACCCTGCTGATTGGTGATAGGTCAACAGGGTATCAGTAAATAGTTATACTTTTCTTGAATAATTTCTTCGTTGATTGATAAAAGCAGATATTTCATTGCGAAACACCATTAATAATTAGTACACGCCGAATTTAAGCTCAAGAAATGACAAAATTGTTGAATACCCGTACGAGACCGAGTATTGAAAAATGATACGGTATGACGAACGTTATGAAAGTGATTACCTTTTTCATTGAATAAAAGCACTGTGGCGAACATACATGTTTATGTATGGCATTGCAACTCAAATACACTGTATGTAAAAGCCTAATATACTTATTTTTCAAAAAGCACACAACATGAATATAAGCATTTGATTTCTTCGCATTGAGGGTTCTTTAATGTACCAACGCCTGCCGCGACACGGGACCTTCGTTTTTAATATACCGGATAGCGGGGTGTTTTCTTCTGCGGAGTGATGAATTTGGCTTCTTTTAGAGGTTAGAGAACTTTCCGCCAAAATTTCACTCTCCAAATATGCAACCAATTGCGACTTCAGTATTTGCAAGAGAGATGAATCTTCCTTGTCCGCCAAAATTTATTCCGCTAAAATTATTAGCATACCTTTGAGTCAGCAAATTTCCAACCCGCGGAAAAAACCGCTATGGCCATTGCACACTCGCGATATCCCGGTTACGAAACGAACTCTCTATCACTGAGCTACTACGACCGGTCCACTTGCAATGAAGTCTAAAACATTATTTAAAAGATGAACGTTCCACGTGGCACACTGCTGGGGTGGGGTTCAGGGGGAGGGACCATGCTGTACTGTATCTCCCACCTTCTGATATACCTTACATTTTAGTACTATACATGTATCCTATAAGCCAATTGATAACCCATTTCATGATTATATCTATATTGACTTGCTTGTCTTTGTTGCTATCAAAAGTCTTTTTAAAAAGTGTAGAAATCTGAATACAAAATTAATTAATTGTTGGCTGATTACTACTTTGTCTAACTTGATGAAAAATAGACGTCGTTCCATTCATTCCTTAGTTTTGCGTTAATGTTGTCGTATCCCAGGATGCCAAGGGAAAACTCTTTTGAATTTATTGTCCCCTGATTTTGCTACAACGTGCTGTTTTGAAAATATTGATTCCAATTGTTTTGAAATTTGTATGGGGTAGCAATATATAATCCAGCCATAGGTAACCCTTGCGAATCATGACGAAGTTACTCGTTTTAAAGACTAGATCAAAGTTCCGAATCTGTATTGCGGACGACCATTTCAAAGGTCAAGATTTGTCCCTTTTATGACTTTATCAAAGGTCACACCGTGTCTCTCATATGACCATATCAAAGGTTAAGATTTGCCTCTCATAGTACTTTACCAACATTCACAATTTGTCTTTCAAATGCCTTTATCAATGGTCATGTTTTAAGATTTTATTTAATGACATGCTTTGCCTCTTTTCTCTCACATTTGATCACATCAGGTCACGATTTGTCTTTTGTAGAAAATTATTAGAGGTCACTACATAGTTGTCTAATTACTGTATCACCCAGATATAAAGTCTCTGTCATCTATACTGTACATGTAGTTAATTCTCTGTCATCTACACTGTACATGTAGTTAATTCTCTGTCATCTACACTGTACATGTAGTTAATTCTCTGTCATCTATACTGTACATGTAGTTAATTCTCTGTCATCTACACTGTACATGTAGTTAATTATCTGTCATCTACACTGTACATGTAGTCAATTATCTGTCATCTACACTGTACATGTAGTCAATTATCTGTCATCTATACTGTACATGTAGTCAATTCTCTGTCATCTATACTGTACATGTAGTTAATTCTCTGTCATCTATACTGTACATGTAGTCAAGTCTCTGTCATCTACACTGTACATGTAGTCAATTCTCTGTCATCTACACTGTACATGTAGTTAATTCTCTGTCATCTATACTGTACATGTAGTCAATTCTCTGTCATCTATACTGTACATGTAGTTAATTCTCTGTCATCTACATTGTACATGTAGTTAATTCTCTGTCATCTATACTGTACATGTAGTTAATTCTCTGTCATCTATACTGTACATGTAGTTAATTCTCTGTCATCTATACTGTACATGTAGTCAATTCTCTGTCATCTATACTGTACATGTAGTTAATTCTCTGTCATCTATACTGTACATGTAGTTAATTCTCTGTCATATACACTGTACATGTAGTTAATTCTCTGTCATATATACTGTACATGTATTCAATTCTCTGTCATCTACATTGTACATGTAGTCAATTATCTGTCATCTATACTGTACATGTAGTTAATTATCTGTCATCTACACTGTACATGTAGTCAATTCTCTGTCATCTACACTGTACATGTAGTCAAATCTCTGTCATCTACACTGTACATGTAGTCAATTATCTGTCATCTACACTGTACATGTAGTCAATTATCTGTCATCTATACTGTACATGTAGTCAATTCTCTGTCATCTATACTGTACATGTAGTTAATTCTCTGTCATCTATACTGTACATGTAGTCAAGTCTCTGTCATCTACACTGTACATGTAGTCAATTCTCTGTCATCTACACTGTACATGTAGTTAATTCTCTGTCATCTATACTGTACATGTAGTCAATTCTCTGTCATCTATACTGTACATGTAGTTAATTCTCTGTCATCTACATTGTACATGTAGTTAATTCTCTGTCATCTATACTGTACATGTAGTTAATTCTCTGTCATCTATACTGTACATGTAGTTAATTCTCTGTCATCTATACTGTACATGTAGTCAATTCTCTGTCATCTATACTGTACATGTAGTTAATTCTCTGTCATCTATACTGTACATGTAGTTAATTCTCTGTCATATACACTGTACATGTAGTTAATTCTCTGTCATCTATACTGTACATGTATTCAATTCTCTGTCATCTACATTGTACATGTAGTCAATTATCTGTCATCTATACTGTACATGTAGTTAATTATCTGTCATCTACACTGTACATGTAGTCAATTCTCTGTCATCTACACTGTACATGTAGTCAAATCTCTGTCATCTACACTGTACATGTAGTCAATTCTCTGTCATCTATACTGTACATGTAGTTAATTCTCTGTCACATCTATACTGTACATGTAGTTAATTCTCTGTCATCTATACTGTACATGTAGTCAATTCTCTGTCATCTACATTGTACATGTAGTCAAGTCTCTGTCATCTACACTGTATATGTAGTAAAGTCTCTGTCATCTACACTGCACATGTAGTCAAGTCTCTGTCATCTATACTGTACATGTAGTCAATTCTCTGTCATCTACACTGTACATGTAGTTAATTCTCTGTCATCTACACTGTACATGTAGTTAATTCTCTAGAAGTTAAACAGAATGTTACAGCGTAAAATATCCATTGTGACATTATATGCGCAAACAGACAAAACGCATTACATGTAAGGGTGTATTTAACTGAATACTTATGCATGTATAAATGGTCATAAGTGTTTCCCTTGAGTCAGCGAGAGAATATTGTCGGGATAATTTAATCGATCTTTAACATTTGATACACACCGGAAACCATATAAAATCATTATGGTCGCCAAACCCTAATAGTATCAATTGACCACTTCTCTAATGGTCAGTTTGAGGTAATAATTGACCTCTGTAATGGTCGTTTTGAGGTAAGATTGACCCGTCTGATTTGGATGAGAGACATTTTCTTGCCATTCAGCTCTCATTCTAGACTACTTTACAAGAAATGATATTTTAAACATTGAATCTGACTTTATATGATTATATGTTTGACAGATATTATCTATGAATATAAATTAAACGAACGCGGTATTCTAAAGTCAAATCAAGCTTTAGAATGGGACAATGAATGTTATATGATGCTGAATCCTTAGTCTGATATGATATGCGTAAATATTTACATTTGCCAATGCACTTCCTTGTATGACAGTACTAATGAAATTGATGTTCAATTAATTTCGTGTGACATGAATTTGGTCATGTGATCAGTTTGTTCTTGCGTATGAATACAATCACCGCTTCAAAAGTTAGTTCCTGTATTTTCACCTGGCTTCTTGCTTATGCAATGCAGTGGGGGATTTAGACCCCCCCCCCCCCTCTCGCCACAAATTTAAATAATAGAAATATTGTGAGTAAAATTCCAGATTGGCACCCAAAATGGCTAAGCATTTTGGCTAATACTTGACTTTCACACACACCCTTAGGTAAACCCTGGATCCGCCACTGCAATGACACCATAACAGAAATAAACGCAGCAGGATATTCATACAGTTTATTTTGTAAGCAAACAAGAATTTCATCAATTTATAAAAGAGAAACATTAAACATATATCGTTCTGTTGTTTCATTTTATACAGTTTTAAATACCGTCTCCAACTTCTGCATGGCGAATTTATAAAATAAAGTTCTATGATATTGGAAGCGAAAACATGTAGGCAGAGTTATAAGCCTACATGTATTTACTTCATGATGATAAGTTAACCTGTTGTTTCCTGGCAACTTCCATCACGATTATGACTCGGCATGATTATAAGCGAGGCTGGTTTCGAGGCTCGAAAAATTTACATGTTCATGTCAGGTAACCGGTGCGAGTCTTCATTAAAATCCTACAACAGAAATCTCTCAAGTGAACAAAAACTCCGTCAGTTCGTTTTTAGTTTATTTTACACACACTGAAGGTAAGTAAAAGACGCAACCTACCTGCACTTGGTCTAAATATGTCCTACTGTCTCGAATCGTCCCCGGCATGGCTACAACCGCGAGTCCTAACGATGAACATACTGTTGTTTCTTTCAAAAAAAACCTGACTAAGAGCTTAACGTTAACTTGACCCATCATATCCACCATCAATTCTCTCAGATCCTTTGAATTTCTGTCGAAATCTGTGATCAACAATTGCGTTTTCAACTTAGTAAGCTAGACCGACGCCAGTTTCCCCATCGCTGATCGCGACCAAATCACACCACGGATGTAGTTTACTCCGCTCTTCTTGTCATTTCAGTTAACTTTACGCTCTAAATTACCTTTATTTTTACACATGTTTCGTCTTTTTTAAAACATTTTCAATTAAATATCTATATCTTACATTCTCTTTGATATTGTTCCTAATTTTTTATTCGTGAAAACTCTTACGAACTATATTTTGTGTTCTACGATCGTTATTTTGGTCATCTGCTACATAATCATGGAAGCTCGGTAAGAACACAAATCAAAATAGAAAATATAAGAAACAAAATATCGTTTTTGAATGTTATTGGGATATGACATGAAGTTGGAACGTGATCAAATCTATTATAACGCCCTTCGGGCGTTATAGGATTTGATCACGTGACCAACTTCAGGTCATATCCCAACAACATTCAAAAATGATATCTTATTTCTTAAATGAAAATTATAACACTTTTCGCGTACAGTACATAGTTATCCCGTGAAGACCCTGGTTAGAATAGGTCCTCAGTACCCCTTGCTTGTCGTAAGAGGCAACTAAATGGGGCGGTCCTTCGGATGAGATCGCAAAAACCGAGACCCCGTGTCACCGCAGGTGTGGCACAATAAAGACCCCTCATGCTCGAAGGCCATAAGCGCCGAACATAGGCCTTCACTGGCGATGGTGAGGTCCCCATAGGAAAGAAAGATTCTCGAGCAAGACGTTAAACAATATACAACCAACCAGTACATTGTCATCATCTCCTCCCAGACATATCCATTATAATTTAATTTATCTACACATAATCGTCAGGTGCGATATTGTTCTTTATCATATGTCGATTCGATATATCCCTGCGAGATCGAAATAAAAGACACCGCAGAGTCGTTCACTTCTGTTCATACTTAGATATTGTATCGAGAGTAGATATTAACGACAAACTGACAACTCAACTGTATGACAAACGGGATGATTTCAGCTTCTCCATCGTCAACTTCCCATATTTATGTAGCAATATTCCATTATCACCTGCATTTGGTTTATATCTCTCTACTGGTTAGATACGCAAGAGCTTGTTCTGCGTATGGTCAGTTTTTAAATCGAGGCAGGCTACTGACAAACAAGTTGATCGTAATGGGGTTTCAACAGTCTCGTTTAAAGTCAGCATTTCGCAAATTCTGTGGTCGTTATAACGATCTAGTTTGCCAATACAACCAATCATTGGGTCAAATGCTGTCTGACGTATTTTATACCAATTGTGAGACCGTTCGTGGCACATTGATTTTGACTACGGATAACTCCGTTTACCTGATCGAGATATATGGCTCACGGCGGGTGTGACCGGTCGGCAGGGGATGCATACTCCCCTTAGACACTTGATCTCACCTCTGGTGTGTCCAGGGTCCGTGTTTGCCCTGCTCTTAATTTTGTATTATTTAGGAAATATGAGATTGAACACTGATCGTTATTTTCACTTTTTCATAATCTTGGTACCTCGAAACATTCGAGAATTTTATTTTTGAAAATATAAATCAACTACGCGAAGTTGAAATGGAGGTAGTTACAGTGATAGTTAAAACAGTAATTACACGACCAAGGTGATACATCTAGCATTGTTCCCATCTGAAAGGACTTAATTCGCCTAAACACGGACTTGCATATCCATTAAACGTATACAGTAAAGCACGCTTATAACGAAGTGTCGTGGACGAAAAAGTTTGATTCATTGTACACATAATTTGTTATATCCAATGAATTCATAACATATTTTACAAATACAGGGAATAAACAAATCACTTCACTGTAAGCGTGAATTCACCGTAATCATGTTCGCTGTAACTGTGTTTTACTGTTTACAGACAATATTGAGTCAAATTATAGCATTTAATTTTCAGTAAACCGTTAAGAAGTTTGTAATAAATAGCGAAATTATCTTCACAATAAGAGTGGTAGAATTTTGAGAAGTTTGAAAGTCACCTTGTATCGTGTTAAAGGATAGTTTTGCTTTTCGTACGAAAAAAGTCGACTCTCATGTCCAAGGTACAATCAACCCTCAAACTATCCCAACAAAATATATATTGCGAGTTGCGTACATATATCACTTACCTAATCCATAACAGCATATCTGGCCTACTTATATTTTCTGAAAAATAGCCATGGTGTAGATATCATAGAGACAGTCCCCATAGAAATCGTTGATCAAATTCAAGTGAATACTGTCGATCTACTCTTTATTAGATGTTAATCGATCAGTCTAAAATTGATTTACACAATTATATGGACCTTTCAATATGTCAGACCTAAATTGTCATCATTCCTGTTGCGAAGTTTAATTTACAGAATAATGGGGTTTCACTGTAACTCAGCCCCACATAAGCTTCGATGTGGTTGATTAACAATGCCGGAAAAATAAACTCCTCGTCTTACATTATATTTTAAAGACGACTGTGATTTGGGGACAAGCTTGCGTACAGCGTCAGATATAATCCCATCAAAGAGTTTGACGACAATTCCATGGAGGGGTTAACAACAGGACAAGTTGAACAGTGTCTGATAATGAACTTTCTAAGCAACCTGAAATTCTTGACGTGAGAAGAACTTGTTTTCCTCGGGACTTCTATTAAAGCATGTACGACTAATCTATTGTCTTGGTCTCTGAGAGACAAACAGAATGGCTAGAAATATTCCGCATTAGCATGCAATATCTGTACACTGTTTGATTGGTAATGGATGGTTTTTACAAACGAAAATACCCAATTTTTAAAGATTGGTGAATCACTGCATGTTGTTTTGTAGACTTTTGTTTAAAATAATACATATAGTTCGCTTCAATAAAGATTCTATAACATAATTCAAATTAAACTCCTCGCGTTTCAACCAATATTTGAAAGATCATCCATCAATTCGTAGACAATAATTGCATGGGTTAATCTCTTGAAGTTAACTGCAAGTTGCTGATCAACTTTTTTCGCCAATTCGATCTTGGAAATTTTTAGACGAAACAAAGAATACTTCTTTTTGAAAGCAATGATTTATAAATCTGGGCTTTGTGTGGTTTCATTTATGAATCGTCAGGGAGTAATTAGTGGAGTTTTGAGATTCCTGGCTGAACTTCTAGAGAAACCCCTTGAATTTACTATTAAAACACGATCTTTTCAAACACGGCAGTTACTTGGACATAAACTGTGTTGGCATTTTCCACTAATTACATTTTATTGTGGACAGATTTTACTCTGATGTGTCCCCAGATGATCCGGGTTAGAAAAGGTCCGCAGTACCCCCTTACTTTTTGTATGATGCGAAAAAATGGGGCGGACCTTCGGATGAGACCGCAAAACCTGAGGCCCCGTGTCACAGTAGATGTGGCACGGTAAAAAGAGGCCGTAAGCGCCGCGTATAAGCCTAAATTTTACAGCCCTTCACCGGCGGTGGTGACGTCTCCACATAAATGATAAATTCTCGAGAGGGACGTTAAACAATATAATCAATCAATACTGTGATGCAACAAATATTATGCTAATTAACTAAAGAACGTCAAGCATAATTCCTTTCGCACAAATTTGATAGGTTTTATTTCTTTTCTTTTCTTTTTTTTTTTTTGTACAAAGAACGTGCACCAGAAATTGATAGAATGTATGAGTCTATAGACTGTAACGTAAATTGTCCAGGTAGGACGGTGTCAGGTATTTTTCAATAGATATTTCAATCATATCTCAGTAGAGCATTAATCGACCAATTGAAATGTTCCAGACTTTATATTTTGTGGGACCCGTTGCGAAATATATTTCACATTATTAATCAGCTATACGTCGTTAAAGTATTATTAGCTAATTACACAACATTTATGATGAAATATACCTTTTTTATATGATAAAAACAATGTTTCATGTTGCAAAACAAGATCAATTTACATGGACAGGAAATATTAAGAATGGCAAGTTAGAGAGAGAATGAGAAAGAAAGAGAGAGAGAAAAAAAACACTTAAAGACATTTTACAAGAATACTCAGGATACATGTACATTTGTATATACATATATGTGTATAAGAAATCATAAGATACTGTATATGTTTAAAGCTTGATTTATCTCCTTGAAATAAACATTCCTAAAACGAGACATCGCATGCAGAGGTTAGAATATATCTTAGTAAAATATTTCCTTACTTTAAAATATCTCTGGAGATGTATCAGAGACCTAGTATGTATTTGAAAACGATATAAGAAAGCTTAAGAGAAGTTATTACCACCTTTAGCAATCCTCTTGCGACATAAAATAGTATCTTGAAACCAACTGGACATAGGAGGATACATGGCACTGTCCGCTCAATATCTATAGAACCCTTTAATTGACAGACATCAAGCTTACCACACCTTAAGGAGTAGATGACCCCTATTGATTTGGAGGTCACATGGGCAAAGGTCAAGGGTCATACTGGACATAGGAATATACTGTCCATTCTATGTCTTGAGAATCCTTCGCATGACCGCCATCATACTTGGTACGCTGGTACATCATAAGGGGTAGATGACCCCTATAAAATTTGGGTCCATATTATGGCCAAGGGTCAAACTGGTGATTAGTAATATATTGTTTCCTATATTTATGCCCCCTCCCCCTTCAAAGAAGAGGGACATATTGTTTTGCACCTGTCGGTCGGTCGGTAGACCATATGTTGTCCGCTCAATATCTTGAGAACCATTCACTTCATCGTAATGATATTTCATATGTATGTTGGTTATGAGTAGAAGACGACCCCTATTGTTTTTCAGGTTAAAAGGTCAAAGATCAAGGGTCAATCTACTCTGGACATAGGAATATACTCTCTGCTCAATATCTTGAGAACTCTTTGCTTGACAGACATCAAACTTATTACACTGGTATATCCTAAGGAGTAGATTACCCCTATTGATTTTGAGGTCACATGGTCAAGGGTCAAACTGGACATAGGAATATACTGACCACTCAATGTCTAGAGAACCCTTTGCTTGACAGACATCAAACTTGGTACACTGGTATATCTTTAGAAGAAGATGACCCTTATTGATTTTGAGGTCACATGGTCAATTCACTCTGGATATAAGAAGATACTGTCTGCCCAATATATTGAATTGTTTTGGCACTGCTATCAATTAATTGATGCATGTGTATCACCCTTTTCGATTTTTCACCAAGGGGGCATATATATTTTACAAATATTTCTTGTTAATATTCCCCCCGTTGTACTAACTGAAGAAAGCGTTGAATAATGTGTGTTAAAGACGTATCTTCTAATCTGCAGATCAGCAACATGTCAAACATCAAACAGTTAACACTTACGCGTGTGTTTACATCATATTTACACGTGTTGACGGCATCTGTGTAAGTTCTTAATTCTAGAATTGAAGGATGTACATGCAACATCCATGACTACTTTCCTAAACGTAGATAAATCAGCGTTATGACGTCAACCATTCATTGTTTAGATTAGCGTTGCGATGTCAGTTTGAATATTTCTCTACTGTGATATCATGCTAACGTTATGAAAGGTGAAATAACGAAAAGTTAGTTGATATTCAACAATGTACCTCTTTGTTTGCGCCGTGGAATTGTTAGCTAATAGAATGAAATATCTTGTGAAGACGTTTTATCTAGTAATTTGTACCCCAAAATTTGTATTGGCCTACATGTATTCTTACAAAAATTAAATTTCAGCTGATAAGGGTGTTTTCATACGAATTGTACTTTTCAGATAGTTTGTATTGTTTCTTGGAGTTACAACATACACTATGAAAGGTGAAGATAACGAACAGTGATCAATCTCATAACTCCTATAAGCAATATAAGATACAGAGCTGGGCAAACACGGACCACTGGATATAACAGAGGTCAGGTGTCAAGAAGAAGAAAGCATGTGTTTTATTTTTGTGTTAAGAAAAATGTTTTCAGCATCTGAACACCATTTGTACAGGATATCCCCTGTCGACCGGTCACACCCATGTAAGGATATAGTTTAAAATGTTTTATACACATACATTGTTCAGACCTTCGCGAATTTCTTGTTTGTTAAGAGTTTTAGCACAGGGTTTAAAATCTAAATTGCTAAATTCTTTTTTCTGAGTGTTTGTCATGTACTAAGAATAATTATATAATTCCAGCAGATATTAAAACGCTTAATGCATATCCGTTTTGACAAATACTTGTATAAAATTTTTAAAACTATAGAAAAGGAAAGGAGAAAATTAATCAGTTGCTGGTCGATTACTAATTTATTTTACAAACTTGATCAGAGTTGTATGTACAATGCGATTCTATTAGTGAGTAGCTCAAGTGTCAAACAGTTACTAAAAAGCTAATGGTTTATGCCTGATTAAAAATCAGGATGCTTTTTGCACAATGATACAAAGTATTTATCTTATGCATTCATAGTAAATTATTAATGCTTTTGTATTAAACACAAAACACAATCAATAACGTTGACCTGAAATAGAGCTCTTAAAGTTCCGTTCTTTTCTCGGGAAATGAATACTGTCTTTTCCTCTCTCTCTCTCTCTCTCTCTCTCTCTCTCTCTCTCTCTCTCTCTTCTCTCTCTCTCTTATCTCTCTCTTTCTCTCTCTCTCTCTTTCTCTCTCTCTCTCTCCTCTTTTGTATGGGGATACTTGGATGCTCGTCAACCCTAAAAATGAATGGTTGAAATTCGATTCCGTCACCGTCGGAGCGAAACTCAAAACAAGAGACAAACATTTCCGGGAGGCCGATTCATATTGCTCCTATAGTGCTAAAACCAAGAAGATGTGCGTCAAAATCTGCAAAAAATATTTAATTATACATCCCATTGTTATTGCAGGTGTGGTCATGCGCAGATGGAAAATCAATTAGTAAAGTGCAACTATGTACTTCAAACAGTACTCACGTCCTATGAACTTTTTACTCACGTTTCCTCAATCGTATTTGCGAAATACAAAATATACGATATATCTTTTCTTGTAAACTAAAGCATCATACATGCACTTTCAACCAGAATACCTAAATGTAAAGAAAATAAGTCAGATCGATTAATTCATCACTTACCAAACACTACACTCTAATGTTATTTTCCGAAATTTCATGTACCTATTTCTAGTACTGATTTGCTTGCTGTTTACCACTAAATTAATCGAACAGGAAAGTTATGCTTTTTATTGTGTTTGAAATATATTTATAATTATGTTCTTAACTCTCATGGAATGCAATTAAGAGTTTTCGGGAAATCTATGAAGATTATTCGCGTTTGATGTGGCATTAAAGGTTCTGGTTTAATGTATCTTTATGATATAACATAATATTAACTGAATTCAAAATTAAAATATATGCGCTACCTACTGTTTTCTGTTATGTTGACCGTGGTGTGCAGGATATAGAATGGCAAACAGGTCGGGAAAGTGTCGGCTTAATGTCTCTTAGCATCCAGGTTTCTCCACGCCCTTTGGTTTTTAGCTAAAAACAAACATACATGTAGTTTCAAAGACTTGTACCAGGATCAAATGGCATTTTATATATATATATATATATATATATATATATATATATATATATGCATTGTTAAAAACAAGACGTTTCACATATTTGCATTACGCGTGTAATTTAAAACATCAATTTCATATAAATATGTACAATGTAATGAATTGTAAATGGTTTGCATAAAATGGAAGAGAAAGAGTTAATGGAATATACATTTATTCTTCAGTAGATTCCATTAGAAGCCTATTGTTTTTAATGAGAAAAAATGAACTAGATGAAGGATAAATACGTTTTCCCGTGAGAATAGCGCATCAGAACTCTTGCTTAATGAAGATGGCATCTAAGAAGATAGTAAGGATCCTGGCACAGTAGTGCTATGTATCTCTGAGCAATTTGGAAAACGTTTTCTTTTAACTTGTTCATTCATCCAATTATCTTTTAAACGATTAATGAAGGGTATGAAAAGCTTTATACAGCTGACTCTCAACACATTTGAAAAGGAGTTAAAGATCAGGGATTGATTTCGATTTCTTGAGGAAATCTATACAGTCCTGGACATCCTTCATTTGATTCATGAATATTTGAGTTTCTTGGCGCGTGTTCCTGAGTATGTATACAGATAGGAAGCGGGAGAAAGCTATGTTTGTTTCTATCTATGTAAATATTAATAAATATTTTAAGATGTGATCTAATATTGCATGAATTGGAATAATAAATCCAAATAACCCGTAAATCATACAGTGTTTCGTATGAGAGAAAGATGTTTCTGTTTTCTATATTAGAACGATTCATCATTTATGTATGGTGCACGCATTTACCACATGTAGCTGGAACTAGCATGTGGAGTCAGGAAAGACACGGGTATATATTTACATTTCTAATGTTTTTACCTTCGACATTTTACCAACTGCAATGACGGTCATTCCTCGTGAATGTGAACGATGTGCGTATGAATCTTGATTAATATAGTAAGACTATTTTAACAGTTGGGGATATTCCGAAAGAATCGAAAATAAAATGTGAATATAAGAAGTAAATTACATGAGGGCATGAACAGCAACGCTCCACGTCAGGAAAATATTCATGAAGCGCGCTGCTAAATGTCTACAAATTATAATTCCAGATACAACCCTTGACTGAAATTTTCTTATGAACATCTAAGATGAAGTATCTTTTGTTTTATTTCATAGATACACAGCTACATGAAATTTTCTTATGAACATCTAAGATGAAGTATCTTTTGTTTCATTTCATAGATACACAGCTACATGAAATTTTCTTATGAACATCTAAGATGAAGTATCTTTTGTTTTATTTCAAAGATACACAGCTACATGAAATTTTCTTATGAACATCTAAGATGAAGTATCTTTTGTTTTATTTCAAAGATACACAGCTACATCATGTACAAGAACCTATTTAGTAATCACGTTAAGGAACAGCAGTTTATATGTGTAATATTTTATCTGTGATTTATCTGTCTATCAAAGAGGCGCAATTTGACAATGAAGCTACCCAAAGTAGGAATTAAATGTATTTTCTTCTCTAGCAATATATTTTTCCAAACGCGATGTATCATCGAGTAATATATCATATTGAATTTTTTTGTATTTACACTCAAAAATTACAATACGATAAATACATAATACTCTCATGATTCTGTTAACCAAACTGTGGGAAATGTATATATATTTTTTTTATCTATTTCTGTCAAATTATTTCAATGGGTAAAGATGAGAATATCATAAACTAAGAAAAGTCAATCTGTTCCAAGATTTGTTGGCTCGTGCGATGCAATAATTTCCGATCCTTAACCCTTTCTTCGACGCATTCTCTGTGTGGAATACTTTCTTGTGCATTAAATATCAAATTTTACAACTTAATCAAATTTTGCGATAGATAGAGAGACACTGAGTGGGGAAAGAAACGGAAATTAACCATTCGGTAGAATCCTCGTGTTAGGTCCTCATTTCCATGGCCTTTTCCCAAGACCCAAAATGCACCACGTATTTTTATGAAACCGATATCAAAAAGATCGTGCTGATATGAATTATCTTAATGTCCAGTAAAGTTCTATTCACCTTATGAATCTGTACTCAAAGATGACATATTACGTGTTTAGTCAACATGCAACACTTTTCGCTCTCGTGTAAGTTGCAGAGGGTTTATTTTTTCTGGGTAACATGCTAATTACTTGTAATTACCGCTCGCGACATTGATACCATCGTCTGTTAAGTTCTGACGCAAGCAGAGATCTTTTCATGACCAACGGAACTGCGATAACCCATTTTATTGCAGTGTGTGCGAATATAAATCACTGATGAAGAGAATTAACTTGCATGAGACTCATTATTTTTTGTCATAATCTAACTAGGTTGTATAATAATTAAGTTTATTTTAAAACGAACACAATTTATTCCATATTCTACAATTTGTCTTTGAAGTTAATATATCAATCTGCACTAGATTTAGACATGGATGCAAAATAAGTCTACTCAAACTACCTTCTTATCAAACCATTTTTGTGAAATGTTTTGGAGTAAATTTTGTGCAAGCACGCTAAATACCACGAGTTTTGCATCAGTGTGTCAGTGAATTTAATAGGTGATCTATGGACAATGTAGGACTTACATAATTCCTTGTCTGACAGCATCTCAGGAGGGCAATAGAGCCATGATATGAAATGCATTGCATTCAGACGTTATCAAAAGGATGGACAACAAATGCAAGGTTTTTTGTAACAGTTGTAAATGGTCATTCATTTCAGCTTCAATTACAACCTACACACGACAATGCTAGCCAAGACCGAAAATCTTGATGATGATGAGTTTCTTTTGTTACAAACAATTTTCTTCCGGGTTGAAATCATCAATGAATGTGATTATCTTTTATTACAGCTACTGATGAACTGGTTATGATGACATGGATTTGTTGTAGATTGTTAACAATCAAATAGTATTCAAAAGGTCTATCTAAAATGTAAAACAGATTATACAAGCTTTGGATTGAATATTAGCACAAAATCTACAAACACTGTACATTTACATTAGCTCTGCTTTTGCGTATGCAAAAGATATCCAGAATTTTAATGTTAGTGAAAAAATTCAACAAATGTAGTAATTGTATTAATTGATTGTATTGATTCGATTCGCATTAGCTTGTTCTGCGTATGATCAGTTTTTAAATCGAGACAGGCTATTGACAAACAAAGTTGATGTTAATACAAGGGTTTCAACAGCCTCGTTTAAAGTCAGCATTTTGCAAATTCTATGGTCGTTATAATGATCTAGTTTGCCAATACAATCTATCACTGGGTCTAATGCTGTCTGGCGTGTTTCATACCGATTGTAAGGCCGTTCTTGGTACACTGATTTGACTACGGATTACTCCGTTTGCCTGATCAAGACATAGGACTCACAGTGGGTGAGTCCGGTCGACAGGGGATGCTTACTCCTCCGAAGCACCTGATCCCACCTCTGGTATGTTCTGGGGTCCGTGTTTGCCCAACTGTTTATTTCATATTCTTTGTGGGAGTTGTGAGATTGATCGCTGTTCATTTTCTTCACCTTTCATTAAAAGGTAGGCATCAAAATCTGTTTTACTTATAACAGAGACATCATAGATGTATATGTCTCTGTTTATAATGGTACTGTAACAGAAACGGTAAAATACTTCAATTGTCTTGGAACCATATTTTCCCAATCAGTACATTACATAAACTCAAAAAGTCAATAATTGATTTATTATACTCCGATTATCGGATCGATTTGTTCGATAAGGTTCCACCTTAACTCTGGCCCCAGTACATCAGCTTTGGGCGTCAGGCTGGACACACACACTTACAACCTCGAATCCAGTCACAAATTAAATGGTTTACGTTGATATCAAAACCATTTTCAATAATTTTTACAAAAACTGAAGAAAAAACGACTATGTCAAATTATGGGCTTTGCTGTATGCAATAAAAAACCCTTCTTTGCCTTTTAAAAATGTTATTTGCATCCTTTAAATTCTGTAGCATTACATAGTTTTCTCTTGTGAGAAACAGAGCCTGTAAATCTTAGTCATCAGTATAACAGAGGTATTTTATGTTCTTTAAGATTTCGATCGCTGTATGCCCAGCATGCCTTGATTTAATCATGTTAATTACAGGACCAAGAGTTTTGCGTATTCCGTACGTACGACAAGGGTGAACAGTTGTAAGATCGACAAAAGTGCTTCATAATGAACTAATTAGCCCTAATTATCAGAATATAATTGGATTATGCATCTCTAATCCTGCCATATTTTCGGCTCAATATGATATCTTACATTTGTAGTATTTTGTAGGTGATAAACAAGATCAAAACGTGATCTTGAATGGAGCAATTTGTCAACTCTTTATCCACAAGCCAAGATCAATATCGTTTGGACCCCTGTCACTTAGTAACATGCAATGAGTCACAAGTACTCATAAGAAATTAGGTGCAGGACACCTCCAACAAATCTGGGCCCTCTAGCCCCATCGATCCCAGAGCACCAAGCCCGTTTGGCGCTGGGGCAGACGACCCTACCATGACTTTGACGATTTAAGTAGGTGTCACTAATCAATTCTTGCCCCTTGTTGGAACCTGCCCTTTAGAAAGTGTTAAGAAGGACCCCAGGGGCGTAAATGATGAAAAGATGGGGTTCCTAGGTAATTTCGGTTTAGAGGTCCCTCCAACAAATCAGACCCTCTAGCCCCATCGACCAGGTCTTCCAAACAAGAGTGGCAACCCGTAGGGTCCCTGCTCCAAGGGGGCAAGTTGGCCTCATAGGGGTCCAGGGCGATCCCATTGAAGGATTGTTTTCTAAGATTTCTCACTGAGCCTTAGTTTTTGGGGCTAGACCGGACCCTTTAACTCATAAAAAATCTTCTGGCCCCACTCTATTGCCCCATGGGACCGGGACATGGCGCTAGGAGCAAACGACCCCACCATGACTTTGACGAAGGGGTCTATAGAATAGACAATAAGTACGTTTATGTGAAACTGAGGGCTTTGTAAATTATATATTTGTAAGCTATTCCTTTTTCATCTTTAAGTATATTTAATAAAATGCACAATTAAAGTTAATTTCATGTGTGCATTAATTAATGTACATACCGGTAATTAACACGGTTACGTTAGCAAATATTACATTCATGTGGATGCATTGTAATCGTTGGAGTTGTGTTCTACATCCTTATCAAGTTCCTAACCCCGCGTGAAAACAATGTCTATGTTGGTACATATAGTTCCTAACCCCGCGTGAAAACAATGTCTATGTTGGTACATAGTTCCTAACCCCGCGTGAAAACAATGTCTATGTTGGTACATATAGTTCCTAACCCCGCGTGAAAACAATGTCTATGTTGGTACATAGTTCCTAACCCCGCGTGAAAACAATGTCTATGTTGGTACATATAGTTCCTAACCCCGCGTGAAAACAATGTCTATGTTGGTACATAGTTCCTAACCCCGCGTGAAAACAATGTCTATGTTGGTACATATAGTTCCTAACCCCGCGTGAAAACAATGTCTATGTTGGTACATAGTTCCTAACCCCGCGTGAAAACAATGTCTATGTTGGTACATATAGTTCCTAACCCCGCGTGAAAACAATGTCTATGTTGGTACATAGTTCCTAACCCCGCGTGAAAACAATGTCTATGTTGGTACATAGTTCCTAACCCCGCGTGAAAACAATGTCTATGTTGGTACATATAGTTCCTAACCCCGCGTGAAAACAATGTCTATGTTGGTACATAGTTCCTAACCCCGCGTGAAAACAATGTCTATGTTGGTACATAGTTCCTAACCCCGCGTGAAAACAATGTCTATGTTGGTACATAGTTCCTAACCCCGCGTGAAAACAATGTCTATGTTGGTACATAGTTCCTAACCCCGCGTGAAAACAATGTCTATGTTGGTACATATAGTTCCTAACCCATCGTGAAAACAATGTCTATGTTGGTACATAGTTCCTAACCCCGCGTGAAAACAATGTCTATGTTGGTACATATAGTTCCTAACCCTGCGTGAAAACAATGTCTATGTTGGTACATATAGTTCCTAACCCTGCGTGAAAACAATGTCTATGTTGGTACATATAGTTCCTAACCCTGCGTGAAAACAATGTCTATGTTGGTACATATAGTTCCTAACCCTGCGTGAAAACAATGTCTATGTTGGTACATATAGTTCCTAACCCCGCGTGAAAACAATGTCTATGTTGGTACATATAGTTCCTAACCCCGCGTGAAAACAATGTCTATGTTGGTACATATAGTTCCTAACCCCGCGTGAAAACAATGTCTATGTTGGTACATATAGTTCCTAACCCCGCGTGAAAACAATGTCTATGTTGGTACATATAGTTCCTAACCCCGCGTGAAAACAATGTCTATGTTGGTACATAGAAAACAATGTCTATGTTGGTACATATAGTTCCTAACCCCGCGTGAAAACAATGTCTATGTTGGTACATAGTTCCTAACCCCGCGTGAAAACAATGTCTGTGTTGGTACATATAGTTCCTAACCCCGCGTGAAAACAATGTCTATGTTGGTACATAGTTCCTAACCCCGCGTGAAAACAATGTCTATGTTGGTACATATAGTTCCTAACCCCGCGTGAAAACAATGTCTATGTTGGTACATAGTTCCTAACCCCGCGTGAAAACAATGTCTATGTTGGTACATAGTTCCTAACCCCGCGTGAAAACAATGTCTATGTTGGTACATATAGTTCCTAACCCCGCGTGAAAACAATGTCTATGTTGGTACATAGTTCCTAACCCCGCGTGAAAACAATGTCTATGTTGGTACATAGTTCCTAACCCCGCGTGAAAACAATGTCTATGTTGGTACATATAGTTCCTAACCCATCGTGAAAACAATGTCTATGTTGGTACATAGTTCCTAACCCCGCGTGAAAACAATGTCTATGTTGGTACATATAGTTCCTAACCCTGCGTGAAAACAATGTCTATGTTGGTACATATAGTTCCTAACCCTGCGTGAAAACAATGTCTATGTTGGTACATATAGTTCCTAACCCTGCGTGAAAACAATGTCTATGTTGGTACATATAGTTCCTAACCCTGCGTGAAAACAATGTCTATGTTGGTACATATAGTTCCTAACCCCGCGTGAAAACAATGTCTATGTTGGTACATATAGTTCCTAACCCCGCGTGAAAACAATGTCTATGTTGGTACATATAGTTCCTAACCCTGCGTGAAAACAATGTCTATGTTGGTACATAGTTCCTAACCCTGCGTGAAAACAATGTCTATGTTTGTACATAGTTCCTAACCCCGCGTGAAAACAATGTCTATGTTGGTACATATAGTTCCTAACCCTGCGTGAAAACAATGTCTATGTTGGTACATATAGTTCCTAACCCCGCGTGAAAACAATGTCTATGTTGGTACATATAGTTCCTAACCCCGCGTGAAAACAATGTCTATGTTGGTACATATAGTTCCTAACCCCGCGTGAAAACAATGTCTATGTTGGTACATATAGTTCCTAACCCCGCGTGAAAACAATGTCTATGTTGGTACATATAGTTCCTAACCCCGCGTGAAAACAATGTCTATGTTGGTACATATAGTTCCTAACCCCGCGTGAAAACAATGTCTATGTTGGTACATATAGTTCCTAACCCCGCGTGAAAACAATGTCTATGTTGGTACATATAGTTCCTAACCCCGCGTGAAAACAATGTCTATGTTGGTACATAGAAAACAATGTCTATGTTGGTACATATAGTTCCTAACCCCGCGTGAAAACAATGTCTATGTTGGTACATAGTTCCTAACCCCGCGTGAAAACAATGTCTGTGTTGGTACATATAGTTCCTAAACCCGCGTGAAAACAATGTCTATGTTGGTACATAGAAAACAATGTCTATGTTGGTACATAGTTCCTAACCCCGCACGGTGAAAACAATGTCTATGTTGGTACATATAGTTCCTAACCCCGCGTGAAAACAATGTCTATGTTGGTACATGTGTATGTAAATAGAACCAAACTTCAACACATTTTGTGAAGTAACACTCAAAAGCAGGTATCAAGTTGGAATCGGAATGACCAGTCACGAAATCAATGCTGAACGTTGATCATACGATCATTACTCTTTATTTGATAAGTGATAAAATGCCTCATCCCAGCTTCGTAGGGATATTATATATATTAGCCCCTTTTCTTTCAGTCGAATTTGATGAACATTATGAATTCGTAACGCTTTCTGTCATCCATAGCTGTGTTAGAAAAAAATGTCGATGATGAATTACAGAGAATTCATTGCAAATCGTTTCCGATGGATCATGATTAGCAGCAAATAATAAGAATTGTAAAGGCGCAAAAACGATATAGGCATAATTACCCAACCTCCCACACTTCAGCATGCCCCAGGATGATCAGAAGAGAGGTGAGCACTTCAGCTATATATCGAGTAACGCAGCATGAGAGCACGTGCTGAAGCCGTTCTGGTGATAGTGTTGTGATTCCGAAGCCTTTAACTTAGGAATGCAGTATACAAACATCGCTGATGATTAGCAGAGAGCACCTCACGACAAGTGATATTATGCAATAGAGAGGGAAACATGCAAATGTAACGAGCAATAGGGATGAAAATATTGCATCCACTATTTTCGCCATAAAAATGTCATCTTTGACTAGATTTATTTGCGTGATTGCTATTAATATTACACGCATATTTCTGTACATTGAATATAATATATGATTATGTTTATTCATCGAATATTGAAGTTTCTACAGTAAGTGCTGTCGATTTCACATATGCAATTGATGTCGAAACTGATCAGTAAAGACGCGTGGAATACGGAGTTAATTATCTAATTTATTTTCAAAGGAGCCCGAGGAAAAATATTTCACACATTCTGCGTTATTTGCAAATTTTGTGCTTCCGTAACTGTTTTCTCGAGAGAAGTAATTTATTATCAAATGAGAGAAAATCTCGAACACGGTCAGGTGACGTAGCCTGTGTTCTAGTAGAAATCTATCTCATTCGATTTTTCATTCCAAAAACCTAATTAACGACTTCTATGTCAGCCCTACATGCCAGTGACATTACTTTGCAGTCTGCTTTTCTGCAATTTCTAACAGCATCTCGGTTGCATAACCCATGAAGCACCAATAATCACTAGGTTGACTTGAAAGACTCCGAGCTGGAAAAGAAATTGTACTCTTATCCTCTTTACGTCTTTGCGAAACACCCCTTTATTTAATTATCGTAGGGGTTCTTTTCCTCTTTGCCTTGGAGTGTTGCAAAGTTGGCCATGGATCAGTAATAAAGTGTATTTTATTCCAAGTTGATTAGATTTATCGTTTGTTAATTAACCCATATCGAATAGAAATTGATCAAGAGACAGTGAGAACAAAGAATATAATTTCATATTTGTCGTTTATCCAGTCTTGACACAACATTTTCCCCAATAAGTTGATTTCGTGATCTGTCAAATGAGATAGTAGAATGTGTCTGCAGTCTGTAGTGAATGCATTTCACTTGGCTTCCGTCTCCATTTCTTTTCGAGTTGCCTGAATGTGAACGTATACCGTACAAAACAGGAATATAAATATGGTAACTTTAAAGAAAATGATGAATTAAAAAAACATTTGTATATGACATCTCTATGTACATCAAACACGACAACCACATCCATCGATAAGATTTGGATTTCTTTCGGGGGGTGGGGGTGATTTTGGAATTATTTGAGGTAGATTTACGTAACTTGTAAATAAAAAGATGATGACAACGATGGTTTTATTTTCAGATTGTTAAGATGCTGGTGATAGTGGTGGCAGTATTCGGGGTCTGCTGGCTTCCTCTCCACGTGTTCGCACTGCTGGTGGACTTTTACGAAGACTTTCTACGGTTTGAGAGTGAACATGAGCATATGGTGGTGCTCATCATGTTTCTCTGCGTCCACTGGCTGGCTATGTCCAACAGCTTTGCAAATCCAATCATATACGGCTTCACGAATGATAATTTCAGGGTAGGTAATCTATTCATACTGGATCTATTCATGCACACATGTATCAATCGCAACTACTCAGCTATTTCCGTAACCGGTTACGGAAAAGGACGAGCACGTGATCCGATAATCATGTTTTACACGTGATTCTTCCCATTTTATTACAAATCTTATGACGTTGAACACCAAAAATGAAATCAACAGTAAAGATATCACACAATACGGCATGTATTCGTAAAGGAAACCAATTAAGTTTAGTAAAGAAAGAGAAAAGAAAGTCTGAGAAAGAATTAATACTGTCTTTGTTGATGCAAGTGCCCTCAATGGGAATTCGACACAGTCAATTCAATGGTTTCTGATTCTCCATATCTTCAGGACAAACTCCGTGTTGTATAGCTGAATATTCATTAACATTTTTAGAATGAATGGACCGGGTTAAGATAGTGTTCCTTCAAGACTATTCGTCACGAAGGGAGAGAAAATCCCTCAATGAATTTCATTTCGACACCGCTTTGTTTGTCAGCCTGCAGGGAATACAGAAGAAAGTGTTGTGAAACTTCCTCCTCATAAATGAGTTGACAAAAACTCTAGACAGACAGTGGTATCCACTACAAAGTTTACGGCTTTAACGCGCTTCATGAAGCATGCATCGCAGTTCATATATTTTATGTACGCGCTTCGTGAAATAAGCCGGCGTGAAGCGTTGCAGTTCATACCCTCATGTATTTTCAAAATTGAAATTTTTTTCGTAAAGGTATTTAGAAAATTAAAATATGCGAAGACAAGTTTCTTCTTTACAGCAGACTATTGATTCCTGAATATCCATTGTTCATGCATAAATCTGCAACGCATAAGTGGTATCTCTCCCCCGATGCCTCCCGATTCTCGCTTTCTGGATAGACCAGCGCTACTCTAAACAAGATCAAATGCCCATTTCACATTTACGAGTGGCACGTTTAGTCCCACTACGTGGTAGTTAAAGCATCTAAGTTGGAAAATACACTTAAATATGTATGGGATGACAAACATCCTTGAACAGTAATTGGCCAAATGCACTAAAACTGATATCAGATAGTGTTAAGGTGTTTTAGAAGTGGTTGAGACTGTCGCACTGAAAATGACAACGCTATTCCAGTGATGCAGAAATAACTTGTATAAATATTTACTCGTTTGTATAAAAGTTTCATCCTCCTCCTCCTCCCAAAATTGCCTATCATGTACTAAATGTTCTATGTTTTAGAAATCACTCTCTCATCAAGTTGATTGGATTTGTTTTAATTGTGTCATTGAAAATCCCACTCGGTGATTGAAGTAGCTTCTTTAAAAATGTTATCGTCATTTTCTGCCTTTTTATTGTTGTTAAAATGTCCTTGATAAGATAAATTCTTTTTGTTTTCTATAAATAGAAGGACCTGGCCCTGCTGTTTTATTTGTGGTTCCCCTGTTGCAGCTGTTTGCGAAAAATGTTACCCAGAACTACAAGTTCCCAGTCGCGTACGAAAGACAGTTTTATTATGAGGCAACAGAGCACCATGAAACGTGGATACCGAATAGGAAATGACTCGATCTACAACAGACACAACATGGATCGAATTCCGAAATACACGCCAATAAAACCCAGTAGTAAAGACAGTGGGTCGGAATGACAATTTGCGATCTATTAACTCTGGACTCTCTTTGATTGTTTGCCATGGGGTTACTTATCTCGCTTAGGCTCTGCGGAATCTTGTTAATTAATGAGATACCCCCCATCGTCACGAATGACCACTTTCACATCGTAAGTAAACCCGATTCACTAAAATCTCAGAACATTTGATTACTAGCAAAGATATCTTGCAGAGAGAGAGAGAGAGAGAGAGAGAGAGAGAGAGAGAACTTGATGACATATGAAATGATAAATGTGAGTTACAATTGAATATCAATAAGACATCTTATGTAAGCAGTTGCACGTACAATGAAAGAAATAAAGTTTCCATAATAGATGTTTCATAACTATTAACAGGTGAAAGTGATCAGCCATCAGAAATCATCTCTTTGATGTGGAAGTTTGAAGATATACATCATCATTTTCATATTCAACGCAAGTTTGTTCTCATCATGATTTCAAAGAACAGTTTATACATAATTATTACTTTAATAGTCCCAATCCGAGGTTAAACGTCACTTGTGTTCAAGTTGTCGTAACTACGGCTTTGTCCTCATTAATAAATAGTGCTATAGGGTAATTGTTTGCGTTGAACATCAGCGTTAATTTATTTCAAAGTGCGAATATCTGTTGAAAACTATTGTTGGACGATACAAAGTTTCTTGGAGCAAAAGTACTAGATGATAAAGGAATACAGTTTGAAAGTATGAAAAAAAGTCTTTGGGGAGAGAGAGAGAGAGAGAGATTTTATCATCAAGATAATTATATCGCAAATTGTGATGTTATAAAAATAATAGATACAAATATATTTTATCATTCACAATAGTTATGAATATTATATACATGTACAGCAGCCATTTGAAATTATCACTTTTTATATATAACACAAAAATTATTATGACGTTCATATTTTCATTAAAAATATGTCATATACTTTTTTCTTTGTATTGTACATATGTTCATCTATCATATGTTTGTCAGCTGATTCTGAGAAGAAGTTAACATTGTTTATTTGTTTGTGTATAAAACACATACATTGTATACCATTCCTAATGTCTCCCTACATTTGTAAATATTATTGTATCAGAATGAATAAAGATTTTACACATGTCGTCCTCTTCCAGCGAGTGACTGATATACAGACAGTACAAACAGATACTGTGATTCTTGTATTGATCCCCATCCCCCCCCCCCCCACCCCCAGTAAATTAAAAAGTCTATGACACAGCTACAACTCTATCGGTGTCACATACTAAACCTTGCACACAAAAAACGAGACATTGAAGTAAAATATGTCCTTCTCTAGCTACCAGTCTGGTCCTCCGTGAGCGGGATTAAAAAATAAGTTAACGTTGTATAATCCGATTGGCAAACATACCAATATTCTTCAGATAACATGTCTGTAAATATACAAATATATGTAGAAATATAAAGCACATGGGATTGATAATAGAATATTTATTGGCAAGTAGCATAAAATGACACAGATACATGGAATTGCGACTCTCTCTCTCTCTCTCTCTCTCTCTATATATATATATATATATATATATAGATAGATAGATAGATAGATAGATAGATAGAGATATATATAAAAGCACTAAGTTCCAACAACACCCGATACCTAAAAGTGTCGGATCGATACAAGGTCCAATACAAAAAATTATACAAAGCACTAAAATGACCAACGACACGAACAACCATATTGTCAAATTTTCGGGACGACCTGTCCCTTCTTCCGGACAAACGTAAAGAATAACATAATGTGGCCAATATTAACAGAGAATAATAACAAAAACTACATATGGATATATATATCGGAAAGAGTCATGAATTTGCCGATAAAGAAACGCCGGGCTCCTTCGATATAACCTATTCATAAACTTCAGCAGATATCTGTTTAATTATTATGGTCCCCTTATTCCTGCATAAATTCTATCGGAAGTGTCATTATCTATCCGAACATTTTCATTGATGGCATGTTATCTCTCATAAAGTAAAAGATCTGCGTAGATGACAATTTCAGGGCCGTAACTGCCGATGAGGCAGACGAGGCAACTGCCTCGTCTGATTTTTTGGCAAAAAAGAAAATAAAATTATATAAATGTTATATTATAGGATATATGTTTAAAATGAAGACAAGCACCTTTGTCTTTGACACCATATTACGATTCTTTACATAGTACAAATGAAACACAAACATGATAAATTGGGATTTAAAAAGTGTCATTTTCAGTCGTAAAGTCAATCGGCGGCCCCCAATCCCCTGCCTCCCCTGATTTAGAACCCTACTTACGGCCCTGAATTTATCCGATGATATTCATGATTGATGACTCTTAACAACGATTTAGACGGAGGTGATTCTAGTTAACGGACAATGCACATGTAGAAATGATCGCTCGGTTAAGTGTTGAACGTCATCATTACTAATCTACATATATATTTACATCCCAAAACATGCAGTTGAAGAACATCGTGTTCCATTGGCCGACATCACTCTCATGAAATATGCAACTCCAATATTTCTTTGTGTTATATGATACTCCATTCCATTACTTGAAGATTAACTGAATGGCCTGATGACACAGTGTCTCATCAACACAAAGAGAAATGGTAGGCTAAAACCTTTTAAAACGCTTTCCCAACTCCCCAAGGGTGATTCTGTTTTAAGATGAGACAAAAAGTAATCAATGGAACTTAGTTCATCAGAACGGGCAGAGTGAATGAGTTAGGGGAAGATGGACCACGAGTGCTATTTTTCAATAATACACAAGCCGTGGTTCTTTTTAGCTCATCTGAGCTGAAAGATCACGCGAGCTTTCTGATCACCCGTTGTCCGCCGTCCGTCTGTCGGTAAACTTTTCACATTTTCGACTTCTCTAGAACCACTAAGCCAATTCAACCAAATTTGACAAAAAGCATCCTTGGGTGAAGGGCTTTCACGTTTGTTCAAATTAAGGGTCATACACCCTTCAAAGGGGAGATAATCACAAAAGTAGGGTGGGGTCATTTAAAAATCTTCTCAAGAACCACTGGGCTAGAAGAGTTGAAATTTACATGAGAGGTTACTGATGTAGCGAAGATTCAAGTATTTTAAAATCATGGCCCCCTGGGGTAGGTTGGAGCCACAATAGGGGATCAAAGTTTTACATGCGAATAGGTAGGGAAAATCTTTAAGAATATTTTTCTTAAGAACCGCTGGGCCAGAAAAGTTTATATTTACATGAAAGCTTCCTGACATAGTGCTGAGCCAAGTTTGTAAAAATCACGACCCCCCCCCTTGGGTAGGTTGGGGCCACTATAGGGATAAAAGTGTTATATGCTGATATATAGGAATACATAGATTTACATTGGACTAAAGATTTATATATATATACGGAAAATCTTTAAATATGGGCCAAGATGACTCAGGTGAGCGATGTGGCCCATGGGCCTCTTGTTTAATAATATGAAAGCATTTTCTCTTTATTAATAGGTAAGCAATAGAATCTACTAGGTCAAGAAAAAATATATTTAAAGAAACACTCGAGTACCAATCGAAAGGTTTCTAAATGCAGTCATCATTAGTGAAGGCATCTGCATTTTTTCTTTAAACTTGATGAAATGGGAGGATATCAGCTGTTTTCACGATTATAACAATGCCGTGCAAAAACTTCTCCTGGAATCATAAGATGGCACGCTTTGTTTACCCGATTAATTGTCTTCTGGTGTTCAATGCGGAGCTGCAATGAAGACCCAAATACGTTGAACCCTAACACACGAACGTAGAGTTATGAAAACAGGCAATATCGTGGAAGCGCTCAAAGATGTTATGCAATATACGTCAATAACACAATCCGCGATCTCTAGAAATTCAGTGTTATGTTAATTGCACTCTGAAATCCCAGATCTCTGTTCATTGCACTCTTCTACAGATAATGAAATTCCCGATCTCTAGAAATTCAATTTATGTTACTTTAACAATAAAATGCGTTCTTTATTGTTTTATCGGGTGATGAGAGAACCTTGAAAAAAAAAGCAGGAAAAATTCACAACTCGCGGGTTATGAAATTTTTTTCTGCAATGCTACATGTAGCTACCTTCATCGACTGATAAAACAACAAAGAAAGAAATTTAATTGTTCATATTTATATTTTTATGCATTTGTATAAAATTATAAACTAGATTTAATTATTGAAATATCATACCCATGACCCATTCATTACTTTTACCGGAACAACTAATGCAACCCTTCACTTTGACGACGCTCCATGTTTGGTACATGTAATGATTACGAGGACAGTGGAAAAAACCCGGATCAAACTAGTTTGCAACAAATATGTATTCCATGTCTATAATGAAAGCAATGCCAATATCAAAAGAATATAAGAGAAAAGATTCTTTGTTCATTACGCTCTTGTTTACGTTCATATAATGAAATCAGCGATCTCTAGAAATTTAATGTTGTGTTCATCTTTAAACAATAAAATTCTTTATCTGTAGAAATTCAATGTGGAGTTAATCTTAAGATAATAAAATTCTCCATCTCTAGAAATTCAGTGTAGTGTTAATCTTAAGATAATAAAAATCTCAATCCTTTAACTTTGTCTTCGCAACTCCGCCTAAACCCTTTGGGGGATTTTGATGAAACTTGGCACAAAGAAAGATCACAAAGTGGAGCTGTGCACATTGCAAGGGGAATGCTGTCCAATGTTTGTAAAAGAAGTTGTGGCCCTTAGATTTATTTATTTTTCTATTCAAAATACTTTGTCTACGCAACTCCTCCTAAACCCTTTGGGGATTTTAATGAATGTTGGTACAAAGAAAGATTACAATGTGGAGGTGTGCATACAGCAAGGGGAAAGCTGTTCAATGACTTTTTAAAGGAGTTACGTTCTTGGACTTGGTTATTTTCTATTCAAAATACTTTGTCTTCGCAACTTCTCCTAAACCCTTTGGTGGATTTTGATGAAACTTGGTACAAAGAAAGATCACAATGTGGAGATGTGCATATTACAAAGGGAATGCTCCATCACTATTTTTAAATGAGTTATGGACCTTGGACTTAGATTTATTTTATGCAAGTACCTTGTCTCCGCAACTCCTCTTAAACCCTTTGGGGGATTTCAAGGATGGACCAATCCAGCTGAAATACAAACTGAATTTGTAATCCTTTGGCTAAATATTAGGGCAATATCTGTATCCATAATGAAAAAAAAAGTCCAGAAAACTGTTTGACCTATCTTTAGTCCAAAGTAGGTCAAGGATGGACAAATCCTGCTGAAATGCAAAATGAACTTGTATTCCTCAGAGAGGAAGCCTTTGACTAAATATCAGGACAATATCTGCATCAGTAATAAAAAAAAATCCGGAAAACTGTTTGGCCTATTTCTAGCCCAAACGTAGGTCAATGGTGGACCAATCCAGATGAAATGCAAACTGAACTTGTATTCCTTCAAGAGGAAGCCTTTGACTAACAAGAGAGATGTTTGTAAAACGCATATGCCCCCATGGTGCAAAATTGAAAAATATTGAGCAGACAATATCTTCCTATGTCAAGAGTGGATTGACCATGTGACCTAAAAATCAATAGGGTTCATCTTATGATATACTCCGTATGCTGTACCAGTGTACCAAGTTGGTGTCAATCAAGCAAATAATTATTGAAATATAGTAGACAATATAATACCATGTCCAGTTCAACCATTGATCATGTGACCTCAAAATCAATAGGGGTCATCTTCTCCTGAAGATGTACCAGTGTACTAAGTTTGAAGTCTGTCAAGCAAAAGGTTCTCAAGATATTGAGTGGACAGTATATTACTATGTCCAGTTTGACCCTTGACCATGACCTCAAAATCAATAGGGGTCATCTTCTCCTGAAGTTGTACCAGTGTACCAAGTTTGATGTCTGTCAAGAAAAAGGTTCTCAAGATATTGAGCTGACAGTATATTCCAATATCCAGCCTGACCCTTGACCATGTGACCTCAAAATCAATAAGAGTCAACTTCTCCTGAAGATGTAGTAGTGTACAAAGTTTGATGTCTGTCAAGAAAATTGGGTTCTCAAGATATTGAATGGACAATACATTCCTATGTCCAGTTTGACCCTTGACCATGCAACCTCAAAATCAGTAGGGGTCATCTTCTCCTGAAGATGTACCAGTGTACCAAGTTTGATGTCTGTCAAGCAAAGGGTTCTCAACATATTGAGCGGAAAGTATATTCCAATATCCAGTTTGACCCTTGACCATGTGACCTCAAAATCAATAGGGATTATCTTCTCCTGAAGATGTACCAGTGTACCAAGTGTGATGTCTGTCAAGCAAACGGTTCTCAAGATATTGAGCTGACAATATATTCCAATGTCCAGTTTGACCCTTGACCACGTGACCTCAAAATCAATAGGGGTCATCTTCTTCTAAAGATATACCAGTGTACCAAGTTTGATACATGTCAAACAAAGGGTTCTCAAGACATTAAGTGGTCAGTATATTCCTATGTCCAGTTTGAACCTTGACCATGTGACCTCAAAATCAATAGGGCCATCTACTCCTTAGGATGTACCAGTGTACCAAGTTTGATGTCTGTCGAGCAAAGGGTTCTCAAGATATTGAGCGGACAGTATATTTCTATGTCCATAGTAGATCGACCCTTGACCTCTTTACTGATGACCAACCCACATATGAAATACATGTATCATTATGATCAAGTGAATGGTTCTCAAAATATTGAGCATACATGTGGTCTACCCACCGACAGGTGCAAAGCAATATGCCCCTCTTCTTTGAATGGGGGCATAAATATCAGGGTAATATCTGTATCTGTGATGAAAAAAAGTTTGGAAAACTGTTTGACCTACTTTCAGCCCAAAGGTAGGTCAAGGATGGACCAATTCAGCTGAAATGCAAACTGATCCTGTATTTCTCCAAGAGGAAGCCTGTGACTAAATTTCAGCACAATATCTGTATTCGTAATGAAAAAAGCCAGGAAAACTGCTTGACCTATCTTTAGCCCAAAAGTAGGTCAAAGATGGACCAATCCAGCTGAAATTCTAACTGAACTTGTAATCCTGAGGCTGAGAAAGTTCTAGATTGATATAAGGTCTGCCAGGGTAATAATGTACATTGATTATTGTAAAGCGCTTTGAGCAGCATATGCTGGAAAAGGCGCTATATAAAACCAATCATTATTATTATTATTATTTGTAACGGAAAAAAGTCCAGAAAACTGTTTGACCTACTTGAAGCCCTAAAGTAGGTCAAGGATGGACCAATCCAGCTGAAATGCAAACTTACTCTTACAATTCTTGAGGAAGAAATTGTGACCAAATTTCAAAGTTGTACATGCATCCGTTATGGAAAAAAAGTCCGGAAAACATGACCCCGGACAGACAGCCAGACAGCGCCATAACATAATTCACCCCATCTAATGACGGTCGTATAAAAGCCATCAAGTTAATAACCATCACCAGTTTAATTTTGGTTGTATCGCTTCTTCATGGTCAAACATGGGTTTGTTGCTGCCACAAATATACTTTCAACTATCAAATGTAACTGCCATCCTCAATAAGAAACGCGCGAATCAGTATGCACTAATTGTGCTTATATCATTATTACAAGAAATTACCCTTCTTGATATAATGAGCATTAATGGGATAGTAAACGTCATTTAGTTAATTTTTAAAAAAAAGAATTTAAATGAGTCCAAATTACTTGTACTAGTAATTTCCTGTAAATAATAACAATTTTATGCATTTATTTCCAAGTTTAAAACAATTATAATCTTCAAATTATGTCCCCTGAATTTTTGCTTTCATTCTGCTCTATATGTTGGCTCCTAGTGAAGAATATGCAATCATTTCAAATTTGACAAATACATGTCCCATTCCTTTATCATTTTTATAATATTAGAAAGGAATAAAATGATTTAGGATGAGAAAAAACACACATGCCAAAATGAGCTCTACTATCTCTTTAATAAATAAAAGACATGTATCACAATCAGTCTAAAATCACAAGAAACTTCTATCTAATATAATTAAATACTCCAGACCCAGATGCTCAAAAGCTAAATAAATTTAACCTAACTACATGGAAGTTAAATGACTGTTCATAGCATTAACTACACCCAAGTTAACCAACTGTTTGTAGCATTAACTGCATGGTTGGAAGTTAACTTTTGTGCAGCTGGGTTCAAGCATTTAAAGGACATTCTTTCAAAATCAGGAATGCATTCTCCAACATATGTAAATTTTCATTTTAATAACTATTGACCACCCATTACATTATACACATAATAAATAACTACACATTCATTTTTGTGTCAGTCAAAAATGTAAGTCACGTGACACTAGTGACAATATCTCTCATATCATTGTAGGATATATTTAAACCTATCTGTTTTTTTATAAAAAATTAAAAAAAGCCAATTGTTTAGAATAACAACAGCAAGTCATGTCGGCTCCTATAGTTTGACAGTATTTAAATGTACATGTACATGCATCATCAAAATGCCTGTTTCTCACTCAATAAAAAATAGCCATGTACATGTATAATAATACAGGACTGCATTGCACTGAAGATACTTGTTCAACAATTGTGAAAACCATTTAACAATTGCAATTCTTCATTGGTACTAAAGCTCATGCAAGTGTTGTTAGCTATGTAATATTTAAAAAAAAACCCACTGTAAATGTATACTGTGCTACATGGTATTATAATGGTAACAATCCTTTGTCTCTCCGGGTACACAGTAGGTTAGAGACTGTAAATGTTTACTGAGTTACATGGTATTATAATGGTAACAATCCTCTCTCCGGGTACACAGTAGGTTAGAGATTTGTTTACTGAGTTACATGGCATTATAATGGTAACAATCCTTTCTCCGGGTACACAGTAGGTTAGAGATTTGTTTACTGAGTTACATGGTATTATAATGGTAACAATCCTTTGTCTCTCCGGGTACACAGTAGGTTAGAGATTTACAAATATTACACAATACATATTCCATAGTTATATAGGACTTACTTTGATCAGTTCTAAAAGTTGTTCATCTAAGGAGTAAGATCAAAAGAATGGTGTCAGATAAAAATCTAAATTCAAATAGTTAAAGGGGAGTGGGGTGGCTGGGTTAAAAATTCCTGTAAGTTTCTGTTATCCGACATCCATTACACTTCAGTGGAAGAAGAAAAAAGACAAGTGAATATACACTATGTCAGAAAGCTTTCATGTAAATGTCAACTTCTTTGGCCCAATGGTTCTTGAGAAGAAGATTTTTAAAGATTTTCTCTATATATTTCTATTCAAAACTTTGATCCCCTATTGTGGCCCCAGCCTATCCCCGGAGGCCATAATTTGAACAAACTTGATTCTGCACTATGTCAGGAAGCTTTCATGTAAATCTCAGCTCTTCTGGCTCAGTGGTTCTTGAGAAGATTTTCAAAGATTTTCCCTATATATTTCTATGTAAACTTTGATCCCCTATTGTGGCCCCAACTTACCCCTGAGGGGCCATGATTTAAACAAACTTGAATCTGCACTATGTCAGGAAGTTTCATGTAAATCTCAGCTCTTCTGGCTCATTGATTGTGGAGAAAAAGATTTTCCCTATATATTTCTATGTAAAACTTTGATCCCCTATTGTGGCCCCATCCTACCCCCAAGGGTCATGATTTGAACAAACTTGAATCTGCACTATGTCAGGAAGCTTTTACGTAAATGTCAGCTCCTCTGGTCCTGTGGTTTTTAAGATTTTTAAATGACCCTACCCTAATTTTGCATTTTTGTGATTATCTCCCCTTTGAAGGGGGTATGGCCCTTAATTTGTACAAACGTGAAAGTCCTTCACTCAAGGATGCTTTTTGCCAAGTTTGGTTGAAATTTACCCAGTGGTTCTGGAGAAGAAGATGAAAATGTGAAAAGTTTACAGACAGACGACGGACTGGCTCAAGTGAGCTAAAAACCACATAATAATATTACATTCTAATGAACATTTAATAGTTTTAATGTACAATTTCTTTTGTGAATAAACTGCAGAAAATGTATACAATGTTATTTATATTCGTATATTTTTACTTGTTGATCGATTAGTTTCAACATTCATCATAATTATTTAGTTTTAAACCGGGGTGGGGTCTTGGTGAAAACTATGTGAATTAAGTTTTTTGTCAGACATTGAACTTTTGATCTTGTCCCTAATACAGTTGAAAGGAATTTTATGTTAATTCAAATATTCGATCGATTCAGTATAAAATACAATAAAACCATTGTTTTTATCACATAACATTTCTCTAGATAATAAAAATCACAATCATACTGTTTACTTAAAAAATATGTAAAACAATGTAAAGAAAACATAATTTGTGTTAAGTCTATTGTACATGTATTAATTATTTGTAGTTGTACATATGTATATCATTAAAGTTGCAAAACCATAATCTAGAATGCGATATTAAACTGTCCGATTATAAATTCATGCTCACCGATTATTTTACCCGTGTTTGATAACCAATTTATTACACGTAAATATTTATACATTCATAAAGTTATAGAAATGATAATTTCTCCTTCTTGAGTGTATATATATTCAAATAATATGATATATCACAGATTCATCATTTCATATATACATGTATATATATATATATATATATATATTAATATATATATACATGTATGTTCAAGATCGGTCATTTAAAAGCATAACCTTGCACATCTTGAGACCTATATGTATGGCAAAAGCAGCATTTCCTTTCACAGTACACAGTAATGCTTTTGTTTCAAAATTGTGTTTTATCCAAAAATCCTAATGCAACTTTCAGTCAGTTGTAATTCTCAATAAATCATTTTAATTTAACTGATAAACAAGATGTGTTTGTGAAACACAAATGCCCTCGATAATGGCCAATTCCAAGATGGCCAAGATCACAAGGACAAATATCTTGGTACCAGTAGAAAGATCCTGTCACAAAAAATGCCTGTGTACAATATGAAAGATCTAATATTTACCATTTAGAAGTTATGACCAATGTAAATTTTTTAAAAAGTAGGTCAAATGTCAAGCTCAAAAGGTTTAGTATCAACGGAAAGGTCTTGTCACAAGTAATACTCATATGAAATATCAAGCTCTAGCTCTTGCTGTTCAAAAGTTATTATCAAGGTTAACGTTTTCAAAAAGTAGGTCAAACTCCAAGGTCAAGGTAACAGAGTAAAAAATATTGGTACCCACGGAAAGGTCTTGTCACAAGAAATACTTATGTGAAATATCAAAGCTCTATCACTGTTCAAAAGTTATTAGCAAGGTTAAAGTTTCAGACAGAATTACAGAATGACAGACAGGACAAAAACAATATGCCCTTCGATCTCGGGGGCATAAAAAAGATCAGGACTCTTTCATAACATCAAATAAAATTTGGTCTTTTTTTTAAAAGAACTCTCTTTCTCTCTTCAGTTTTAAGGGGCCAAAAAGGCTGCTATTGTAGTCCTTTTTTACAAAAAAGAAGGAAAATCAGTCTAGAAACAGCTCATCACAGACCGACATTAAGTCATCTGATTCAGCCTCTGTATAGGTTCACAAAGAATTAATGTACAGAGAATTGTCTTTCTTTTCAATATACCTGTACTTTTAACAGTACACATAAAATAAGGCAACAATGGCATAGTGAACACAATTGTCAGATCAACAGAAAAACTTGAAGAAGGCAATACATTACGGGACAAGAAGAAATACGGATCAATATTACAAAATCAATCATCTATATGACTCAGGGCCTGGAACCGGGGGATATCTGAAAATGCCTCACTTCCTGTAAAAGAGAAATTGATGGATTACAAAGGATGTAATGAGACAGGTGTTTGAACAACAGATTCCCAGACAACAGGATTTTTACCAATACCTCAAGTACATATGAGCATTGTTGGCTGTGACAATGTGAGGGCTCTGATATATCATTATTGTTTACATTTGTCAAAATAGTCTTACAAGTTAAATGCAGAAACGTCTATTGTCCTGACAGTTCATTTTCTTATACACGTACCGTAATCCACATATAGAATTCAATTACATAATTATTCTTGTACCGTGGAACACTAACAAGATGACACTTAAAACTCTGGAATGAGTGTTTGTTTTTATGCAAAAGCATGTCTCTCATATACATGTACTTGTACTTCATCTGTAGACAAGTAGAAAAGATATCTAAAAGTTGACATTTTTATTTAAGATATCTAAAAGTTGACATTTTTATTTAAGATATCTAAAAGTTGAAATATTTATTTATGACATCTAAAAGTTGACATTTTTATTTATGATATCTAAAAGTTGACATTTTTATTTAAGATATCTAAAAGTTGACATCTTTATTTATGATATCTAAAAGTTGACATTTTTATTTATGGCAAATTTGATTTAATCTTGCTGAATGTCTTTAACCTTCATCTTCCACAAAAATTTTACATTCGCATTTCAGTTCATCATGAAATCTTTCTCAAAATAATTAATGACTACATTTACCTTCAAGTTAGACATGGGAAATCAGGAAAATTTATTTTATCCAAAAGAAAAAAAGAAAAGGTGTCTTGTTACAAAGTATCTCAGCTCAGTTCACAGAAAAACTGAGCTTTATAGATATCACTGCATGCACAAGAAATTGCGTTGACATCTTCGAGTTTACATGAAAGTGGAGTCATTTCTGTGGCAACCAATGAGGATGCTTATTGTGGATGTGCACATGTTGCCACTAGTTAGAGTGAAAATGTGATCAAACACAGTTTTAATATCTATATTGAACTTTACATCATCATATTGCAGAATATTTTTGGATGAACAAATTGAGGTGAAAAATTCATTAGAAATAAAGCCTAGATTAACATTTGCTTCATTTATCCTTTGTGATTGACTCCATAAAATCCCAAACTCAAACTCAATTTTTTATATGTAGAATGTTTAAAATATGTCCCTGTCTTGAAATATGATGTAAATAATAATCAGCGACATCAAAACTTGGTACAAATGAATTGCTTAGTAACATCTAACTTAATCCCCCCCCAACTAAAACATTTTCTCATATTACCTCCATCTGTAGTACCCATTCTGGGGAATTGCTGCATAAAGCGTTGATCAAAACATGGAAGGCTTTATAAGTATTACTGAGTGAAGAATTTTAATCTATTCTAAACATTTAAAGTGCCATACTTCTCAAGATCATACTGTCGTAAAAAATGAGATAACAGAAAACTAAACAAATACAATCAGTCCTTACAAATGGCAATTCTCTGTGATGATTGTGTGAGAAATGCAATAAATCAAACCACATTCTAAAACATTCAGAAGACCAAGAATCACTCTCTCATTGGGTCCTCTCTCTAATAGGCTTTGACAACTGAATGAAATACATGCATTAGGTCTTCTGCACCGATCAGCAATCCATGATACTGATGACAAGAAAATTACGAGATGTCCATGGACCACAATACTCACACCTGTGTCACAGTGATTGCTTTCCTTACACTGACCATAATGACAATGATTAGAACTAATCTCTACATGGTAACAATTAATGCATCATATTTCAACAGAAAATGGCAACGAAAAGGTTTTGTATTTCTTCCGACATAAACTTTTGAGTAGTTTTTGAAATGTATGCAATTTGTTCTGTTCTCAAAAAGAAAAACGTTCAGAATTTTGCTTTTTTCTAAGACTGAGTGAAAATGCAGAAGCACATGAGCCACATCTCTGGTCTCCATCATCAGACTTTAAAACCTGCTTTGACCCTACCTGCCACCCCCCCCCCCTTCCTCGATATACACTAACTGTACCAAAAATATAAAAACAAATAATTCATCTACTCGACATAAGACTGTTTGAATTAATTTCAAATTGTAAACCTGTTGTCCTAGCTGCGAATTCTTTTAAAATAAAATTTTATCTTATATTCATTTGTAACACTATCAACCCCTATTTTTGAAAATTTAGACTTTCCAAACTTTGTCTACCCCCCTAAACATTCGAGGTCTGTAGAGTGTGGTATGTGTAAAGTTAAAAGGAATACTTAAAGTTTACTTTGTTTTCCACAATTTAAGTGGAAAATAGAACGATTGAAGTGTGCCTCGTGAGAGAAATTACATGTCCTCTGCTGATATATGTAGAATGGAGTCATTGTTTACCATTGAATTAACATATATTTCCAGATATTTTCATCTAAATGCACTGGAAAATTGTCTTTTGTAGTGTCACACAATGGTGACAGGTAAGTGGCAGTGATGAATATATACTTACTTAAAACAGATTGACTAACAGAAAATATGGATTTGCCCATTATTACTTCTGTTTCATAAACCCAGCTGGGTGGTTTCCATGCCAAGAACTGAAAAGATAAAAAAAACAACATCCAAATAGCTAAGCTTTTACAGCCAAAAAAATCATTTCATGAAACAATTTTTGAAATCAGTACCTGTACCTTCTGCATGTTATTTTATTACATAGAACTAGTTGAACTCTGACAACTATTTAGATATACAGAGATTTCATCCATTACAGCTGCAATTTTATTTTTCATTTAGTAAGGAACTCAGCGTGTTCTCGTTTTGGATTCCTATTAACAGGTTTGTCTACTCCCAGCTAACCTTCATAAATACCACTGTCACATATTACAAATTTCTTGAGCAAGAATTCATGTACTGATCTGCAGATTGCAATTTTTGGACATGTTTTTATTTGAAGAGTTGCATATGTTAAGTTGAAAGACAAATAGCAGCACATGGACATTTACATCATGCTCTCAATTATCATTTGTTGCATTTCACAGTTGCATAATTATCATCTTTAAATTTTTTTACTATCTTCACATCACTCTATATACTGGTCCAAAAACATCATTGACTCAGGTTTATGTTTTAAAAAGCAATGACACAACTGTTTCATTTACCACCCTCTGAATCCAATAATGAAAGTTAAAAAATTCAAAAAAGAAACATGACAAATGTTGCACAAGGAGAATCTTGAAATTCACTTTCAACATTTCAGTGGCCTTGACCTTCCACCTGAAACCTCTGAATTCAACAGAAACCAATGCCTTAATAAAACGCACAGGTTTCACGAATGTCTATATGATGTAAGTACATCACAATCTTCTGTGTAAATGTACACTGTACAATGTAAGTACATCACAATCTTCTGTGTAAATGTACACTGTACAATGTAAGTACATCATAATCTTCTGTGTAAATGTACATTTTACAATGTAAGTACATCACAATCTCCTGTGTAAATGTACACTGTATAATGAAAGTTCATCACAATCTTCTGTGTAAATGTACACTGTACAATGTAAGTTCATCATAATCTTCTGTGTAAATGTACACTGTACAATGTAAGTACATCATAATCTTCTGTGTAAATGTATAATGTACATGTAAGTACATCACAATCTTCTGTGTAAATGTATAATGTAAGTACATCACAATCTTCTGTGTAAATGTACACTGTACAATGTAAGTTCATCATAATCTTCTGTGTAAATGTACACTGTATAATGTAAGTTCATCACAATCTTCTGTGTAAATGTACACTGTATAATGTATTGTTCTGTAATGTAAAGAAAAAAAGGTTCGTACCTCCGTATTCTTTGCATGTATCAAGCAATATATCGGCACTGTCAGGTTTCCCTCCTGATTGTTTTGAAGAGTGACACTGATGTCAACGTAATAGTAACACTGAAAACAAAATATTGTGTAACTTTATAACATCTGCATGCAAGAGGAACTACAACTAACAATAAATGTTTGCCCATGACAATCATTCAGTCAGATACATTCTTGGATGCTAAGAAAACTCCACACTATGTGAACAGAAACTGCCAACTAATTCCTGTATCCAGAATTTCATAGTATATATTGTGCCTGTCATTTGAAAAACCCAATTGAACTACAGGTACAGTACAGGTGATATATATATACATATTTCTATTGTGACTCGAATAACACATTCTAATTGGTTGGTTGGCTGGTTATATATTGTTTAACGTCCTGCTTGAGAATTTTTCACTCATATGGAGACGTCATCATTGCCAGTGAAGGGCTGCAAAATTAAGGTCTATGTTCAGCGCTTATGGCCTTTGAGCAGGGAGGGATCTTTATCGTGCCACACCTGCTGTGACACAGGACCTCGGTTTTTGTGGTCTCATTCGAAGGACCGCCCCATTTAGTCACCTCTTAACACACGCAATGGGTATTGAGGACCTATTCTAACCCGGATCCCCACGGGAGCATTGTAATTGTGTTCTTAGCCAAAGGTCAAATACATCGATCATACCCCCATTGTAAAAAATGCGACACCACACCAGCTTTTGCCATATATACACAACATATGGGTCTGATTTCATTTGTCCCGAGATTGGTGTATGTTGAATTGCGCTGGTCATAAGAAAGCGGCGCACTGACAAATGAAACAAATCAGTTTTTATGATTTATTTAATTTCCCAAATCCTTAACAATACTTACGAAAATTCCAAAAAAGCATGACTAAGATAGATACATACAAAATAGATGTGGATTCTGTTTTGGCACAATAAAAACATTTCTATCATTCACACTTTTTAACGTTGTCTTTTGACTTTATCAAATATTTGCATCTTTACATGTACATACTGAAAATCATATTTACTTGTGTTATCCACCATTTTTCATAAAGCGGCGAAAAACCTGTCAGTCGTCTAATACCGGCACAATCGGTGTATGCTGGCTGGACAAAACTAAGCATATGAAATGTCACGCCAGGATATCAAAGGTCAACCGGTGCATTTGGTGTACACCAGTTTAACATATGAAATCCCACCATGGTTATGGCACAACGCATATAAAAACCTATTTCCCAACTATTACCTCAACTTGTCGTTTTTGCATATATACCATTGCTCTATCTGTATTAATGGCATGAAGTCATTGCAATGTTGTCAGATATGAAGTCTATGGTATAGAAAATGAGGAACAGATTACGGTGTTTCAATGGTTTGTGAACATTAGTATTTCTGAGATGAGATGTGTGTGTTTTCAGAATTAAATGTATTTATACACTCCTCATCCTGAAAGTTTGTGGGATAAACAGGAATTTACCTTAACCCTCAGTTTTATCCTCAGCTTACCCTCAGGGTGCATTGGGGGTAAATTTCTCATATACCCTGATTAGACCTTGATAACTAATAAGATATATATATCTGGTTATATGCATTAGTACAGCAATGGTATAAGCTGTTAAGGATATCTACAAGTATGAAATGCAAAAGAGACTATATTGAATATGTACAGCTGTATAAATAATCTGACTAGTAAAGTGACTACAGAATCTGGAGATTATAAATGTCTGAAAAGTCTCAGATATCCACTAAAAGTCCCACACTCAAGCTCTCAATCTCTCAGTATCCATGTGAGTAAACCGCTAATCAATTATTGCCAATCAGAAGGTTTACCTTAGTCAAGAATTAAAGACTTTCAGGGCCATATTTAGACCCATGTTTTTCAAGACAAATGAAATGATCTTACATTTTCTACCACTGTACGAATTCTTCCATGTGGAAAACTGAAATTCAATATTTCACCTTATATTTGATGATATTATGGGACAGTTTAAATTTCAGTCTTTAACCAAAAACTAAACAAAAGGCCCAAGGGCCACATTGCTCACCTGAGTGTCCTTGCTTGTACATAGACAAGATACAGTATAACATCCTAGTGTTTAGACCTCTATTGTGCCAATTTGCGGCCCAGAATTTTGAGTGTTGCCAAACTTTGATTTACACTACATTGCAATGTTAATTACATATACATGTACATATCAATTCAACAAATTGTAAATACATCCTTGTGGTTCTTTAAAAGATTTTTTGAAATGTTTTCTATATATTCCTAAATAAATTCTTAAAATTCTATTGTAGCCCCATCTGGGGCCCATGGTTCATGATTCAAACAAACTTGAATTTATAACTCAAGACAATGATAATTGATTACATATTTATTTGACAAATTTGGTACCCTTTCAGTTTATGAGAATTTTTATTTATGATTTTCCCTATACATTCCTCATACTCTAAACTCAATGGTCCTAACTGAAACGTGCTTGCATGTTAACATGACAACTTGTACCTTTGTGGTCCCTACACATGTTTATAGATAACCCCTGGCCCCAGAGGTCATGCTTTGAACTTTGAATCTGAATATATCAAAACACTTAAGAATCAAATTCACATATTGTAATCAAATGATTCTTGAGGAGGTTTTAGAGATTTGTCCTATGTAATTGTTAGTAAGACTTGACACCCCTATATTTCTAAGTAAAACTTCAAATCCCTACAACTGTCCCATAGTAATCTAGGGGGATCATATTTCTTTTTTTAATACACATATTTAAGGAAGATTTCATGTAAGTTTTGGCTTTTCTGGTCCAGAGGTTCTTGAGAAGATTTTTTAAACTCCCCACTTTTTTCACAGTTTCCCTATTTTCTCCAATTGGAACAAACTTGAATCCATTTCATCTTGGGATCCTTTTTGCCAAGTTTGATTGAAATTGATTGAGTGCTTCTGGTTTTGTGGTTCACAAACAATAACAACATTAACAATAGACAATAGACATAATCTGGTCAGATAAAAAACTACAACTGGATTCCTGTAGCCTCTTCTTTTTTACATGACATTCTTTATATAACATACAAAGTGTTGCACATCACTCTAATAATAAACATTTAAAACACTGAATGAATAATACTGTATGTCTATCGGGCATTGATGGTATCTTTATCGGGAGCAAAAGAGCATAAATCGAAGCTCCTGTATTTTATAATTACATTTTCATATCTTCACCATCAAAGACAGAAGAAATGGAGTAGCAATTCATCATTCTATTTTTTCATACAGGAAAATCATCAGTTAGAAGATGAATTCAAAATCTTAGTTAGAGTATCTAGAAAGACAGTCTGTACCCAGCTAACATGCAGAATGAATGCATAGATTGTGTTTATGATACCAAAACAGATAGAATGTGCATTCATATACAGTTATTCATTTATATTGCAGTTAAATTCACCTCAAAACTTTCTCTATTTCCATGCAGTATCAAACTGAATGATCAGAACATTTAGAATGCAATTCTAGGCATCATGTTCAGAAAATGCATGTCTTACAAGGAAAAGGTCTGGCATATACAACGAGAATAAACCGGCATACATGTATGATAAGCCAGATTAAACCGAGAATAAACTAGCATACATGTATAATAAGCAAGATAAGATGTGAACTAGCAGAGAAAACTTTTCTTGTGGTCTAAACAATCATTTATCAATCTACTTCACTTTTTATACATATACCTGTATTAACTTTGATGCGACTTGAATTATTTGCCATTCAATATGTTCTTCCCTTCATCGACTCTGTTGTAGACTTTATACGGTTTCGATTTTACGTGTCTTGTCCTTACACATCTAAGGCTGCATAATTATGTTTACGCTAATTGATGCTTCGAACTATAAAAATGTGTTTGATAGAGGAAATTCTGTCTGCTACTTAATCAATTACTAATGCGATGCTAGAATGTGGGTGTCGTTTGTCTAAATTTAAGGACAGTGCTTGTACTTTTCCAACAGCAATGTCAAAAGAGCTCCTTTGTGGTGAACCAGTGAAAACTGGTATTGAACTTGAAGCTTGGTGGCTATTCTGCCAAATGAGTCAATAAGTGGGAATCCATGATGATTCTTAAAGTCCAATTATTCATGATAATTGTTATTTTAATTGAATTAATAACACATGCTTTGTTGTTCCATACACGAACCCCATTGAACAAATGTATTCTTCCTATTGAGTGCCCTCTCACGCCCTAAGAATATTGGAAAAAGTGGGGGGGGGGGGGGGGGGGGGGGGGGGGAGGGGGGGGGGGGGAGGGGGGGGGGGGATTTAGTACTCATTGTTGAAGTATTTCCATTGAAATTTTGACTTTGAGAAATGTTTATACAAAATTAGATTTTAAATGATCATTATTGTTATCCTTTCCATTATGAATATATAATTCAACCGCATCTTATTTATAGATTTATCATTTCATATCCTCAAAACAGCATAGTGAATGCATAAAGATGTAGCTATTACCAGCATAATGTAAGTTGTACTATATTAGGGGGGGGGGGGGGGGGGGGGGGGGGGGGGGGGGAGGGGGAGGGGGGGTCTTAATTTTTGAAAGTTGAAAAAAGTTTAAGTCTGTGCTTTATATTCTGCTTAAAACCAAACGCAGCGAGGTATTTGTTTAAAATGAAAATCAACAGGGCCATTCTATGCATAAAGTGAACCTTTGGTCTAGACAATAGAATGTTGGGCAGTCAAATTGCCCATTTACTGACAGCCCAATAATAATCACTCTAAGTCGTTTACTGACAGCCCAATAATAATCACTCTAAGTCGTTTACTGACAGCCCAATAATAATTACCGTAAGTCAATTACTGGAAGCCCAATAATAATTACTGGAAGTCCAATAATAATTACTATTAAGTTGTTTACTGGCAGCCCAATAATGATTACTGTGAGGTCAAAATAAAAATTAATAGATAGTTTCTCGGGCCAAAAATTTTAAATTTTGATAAGGCAGGCAGGTTTTTTTTTAATTTTTGGTTTTAGTTGGGTGTAGTATGAGTTATCTTTCTTTTTTATATTGACTGTAAAATGAGTTACTTTTTCTTTCTCATGTACATGTTTATATAAAATAAGCAATGGAATTTTTATATTTATTAAAAATAGCTTCACATGACTTACTATTAAATTTACACTATTATTTTTAAAAACATGCACATAAATGAGTATGCATTCAATAATTATTTGATAAAAAATACCTATAATTTATTAAAAACCTGAAAGTTTTACATAAATATCTGAAACAGAAGAGTTACCTCCTTCACTATTATAAAGACATATAAATTGAAAAAAGAAAAAAATCCATGCGGTACCTTTTCAATGGTTGTGGTGGAGCCTGAGGAAACTGTTAATTTTTTAATGCCAAAGTCGTTTTATATGTAATTCTGCCTTGCTAAAATTTCAAGATTTGTGACAATGACACAATCACAATTATGGTTTTAATTTCACGTTAAAGGAAAATCTGCTTCTAAAATTTTGATACAAAGATGATAAACTGTGAACATAGTGAAATTAAAACCATGTTAGTTTCCCAATCTACAGTTATTCGTCATCATAAAATCATGATTGGCCTTTTTCTTCCATTTAAACAATACTGTTTAGTTATTTTAACAGTGTTGGTGAAAGAAAGATAAAAAGACAGGTCCAGAATTCCTTGTCTGTGTATTAACCTATGTAGTTAAGTAGAATTAAGCAGTGTTAAATTCATGAAAAATGGACATTAGAAGGCTTAAAGCTTTGAAATGCACTTTTGAGGAATATACGTCGACAGCCCAATACCTGCGTGTGGTGTCCAGTGAGAGACGTCAAGGCGGGGCTATTGTCCATATGTTTGAGAGGGATCCAGATTTCTTGTAGGCCCCTTTAACAGATTAATATCAAAAAACATCAAGTCCCCATCATATTTGTTTTTCAAATACCTGAATATGGGAACCAGCAACTGATGATTCAATGGGAATTTCTTGTTCATTTCTCAGAGGAATTCTGATATTATCCAGCCCCCTAAAGTGAAATATGGACATAGAAGAAATATAATATACTGTGCTTGTGTAATTTTTCATCAGAGAATTAATCAATAATCATATTACCTGATAAGACATCAATTCTCAACAAACACATGTATATGTAGATATTACTAACAAAATTACACATCTCTGTGTATATTTCTCGCTGACAAGCAACAAATTCAATATAAATTTTTTAAACTCTGTTTCACAGATACTGCACCGAGTTTTTCCTTTATAATCACTGAAATAGAACAAATAATTACATTACATGCATATATACATGATATACTCTACACTTCAGCGGAAAAAGATCAATGCGATTAAAATGGAGGAGGAAAAACGCACCACAGAAATCTGATATGGATAAAAAGTGGAGGATATACATGTACAATAATATTTTGAAATTGAAAACTTTCAAATTTACCTTATATACTAAAAAAGATGCAGTTTTATTTGAAAGTAATCTGGAAAAAAATTAAAACCCTTGCTGGATTCTAACCCGTGATCTACAGATCAGCAGTCAACATGATAACTGACTGAACTACCCAGCGACGCAATCAAATTTAAAAGGAATATACAAATATTGCTGTCAGATATTCATATTTTCATTCTTGTTTTAAAAGGAAGTCAGCCATTAGTCATGGTGTAGTATGCCAAGATGAAAGGCCAAGATCTTCAGCCGCTTGATTTTCCTCAGGTAAGTTAATTAGGGGGTGGAGTTTCGAAGTCCCAAGGGAACCATGCTAGCTTGTGTGTACCTTCCTAAATACAAAGGACGTTACCTGCATTACCTGTACGTTTTCATAAGATTTCTAAGTTCAGGGTAGTAATTTTACATGTGCAGGTTAATCAATCAAACTTGTTAAAGCACAATAGATTTATTTTGTAAATGAGGATTTTAGCCATTGAAAAATTTGACTTTCAAGGTTTGGATACCATGCTCGGACTTGGCGAATGACACAGTCAGGCATGATGTCTCTCATGTATCCATGTAACTGCCAAATCTACAGATTCCTACAGGAGTCCCTGCATCCTGCGGTGAATTTTCTGACTATGTACCGATCATCGCCCCACGATAACTCAACATAGTCCAAAAGTTTTCTCCTTTTAGAATTATTTTTTCAGGACAGCACAGTGGGATTTTTTGGCCACTGAAGATGTCTGTGCGACTCCCAACCATTATATGCAAAACGAGCACTTATAGCGGTTAATTTCTCTTCCGATAAGTTAATGGGTTTTTTTGTCGCCATGCTTTGAGGGAAAATGAAACTTATAAATTTTCAACTGAATGAAAACAAGATTTTAATGATCTATTTACTCATAATTAATTTTTTTATAAACATTAAATTAAATTACATATTTTATCAGTCTTTAATATGGAGTATATCAGATTTATAAGAGCAAGCCAAAAGGGGAGATAAATGCTCATCTTTGATTTAATTTCTCAACAGATTATTGTTTTGGTGCTTTACATAACTCTTGGCAAACTTTACAATCAATTGGTACATATAGCAGATTTTGAATTTATAAAGAGTATGAAATACATTTTTGTAAACTTTAACAGCACATATTTTTGTCAGAAAATTGCAAAGCATGAAATTTTTAATCTTGTTTTTGATTTCAGAATTGAACCCAATATTTTTCTTTCTTTTTGCTTCACTATACATTTATTGTAATACGATACTACATATGTTCAGATGCTGCAATATAAAATTTTGAAAAGTCATCTATAAAAACAAGAGACAGTGTATTTTCCCCCTCAAAATTGCCAATTTTTGCCTTGAAATCAAAAGCTTTTGTCTGATAGAAAGAACTTTCATACATGCAAGTTTATATTTGATCTTTGACATGCTATCAAAGAACAAACTGACAGAATTATGAACAAAGCACATATTTTTAAAATGCCTTGGACGTAAAAATTTTCCAGATTTCAATATCAAAGTACAAGTATACCACAGATCAACATCTTACTTATTCAACACATCTTGACTGCATGCTGCTATCGTATTCTCCCATACAACTTCTGGATCCGCTCCCTTAGGCCTGATATATGTTCGATCATTCTCCTCATCCACAGTGACGTTAGGGTCATAACATGGAATCACAATGCCCCTTTTAACCAGTATCAATTCTCGACAAAGCTGAAAGTCAATACATTGAGGATCTTGAACGAGTGCTTATGGCATATGAAATTTATGAAATGAGTTACCAGATTGAATATTTTCCGAGCCTTGACGAGGAAAATATTAAAATCTGGTAACAAATTTCATAAATTTCATATGTCATAAACATGAGTGTAAGATTCTATTTATCACACAATTGTTCATTTGAAGTAAAGGTTGACAAAATGCCTTTATATTTCAAATTTCTATGAAGCATCACATCCAACTCTCCCATAATTCAATTCAACTGAACTTCTTGGGAAAATGAATATTACTTTAACATAATATTGAATAAGTGAAAGTGAGATTTACTTCAAACTTATTGTATTTTCTAAACAAGAGTACCACAAACAGTACAACATACGCCCATTATACCTTCTGTGCAATATCTATATCCATGATGAGAAAAAGTCCACAAAACTAACTGACTTACTTAACAGACTTACTTTTAACTGACTTACTTAACTGACTTACTTTTAACTGACTTACTTAACTGACTTACTTTTAACTGACTTACTTAACTGACTTACTTTTAACTGACTTACTTAACTGACTTACTTTTAACTGACTTACTTAACTGACTTACTTTTAGCTCTAAAGGAGGTCACAGTGCACTAATCAAGTTGAAATGTAAACTGATTATGTATTTCCCAAAGAGGGAGGTTGTGACAAAATTTCAAGGCAATACCTGTATTCATAACCAAAAAATCTGGAAAACAATCTGACCTACTTTTACCCATAAAGTAGGTCATGGTGCACCAATCCATCTGAAATGCAAACTGAGCTTATATTCCTCTGAATGGAAGATTGTGACTAAATATCACGACAGTATCTGTATCCATAATGAAAACAAAGTTTTTCTACTAAGTGATCCTACGACCTTGACCTTGAGAAACAATAGGCATCCTCCACTTGGCATAAAGTATATGTATACCAAGTTGATGGTCCTAGCCCCAACGGTTTGGTCTGTATCCTGCCTACAAGGTTTTCCTACTAAGTGATAAAACGACCTTGAAGAACAAAAGACGTCCTCCACATGGCATGAGGAGTATGTGTACCAAGTTTGATGGTTCTAGCCCCAACATTTCGTTCTGTATTCTGCCTACAAGGTTTTCCTATCACTGATAGTTCAACCTTGACCTTTGAACTCTGATCTTGAAAAACAATCAGCAACTTCCTCCCATCTTGGTGATCAAATGTACCAAGATGTAAGATCCTGGAGCATACAGTTCATTTTGTATTTTGCCTACAAGGTCCGGACAGACGAACAGACAAACGGATGATGCCATACCAAAATATGTCCCATCTCTGATGGGTGTATTAATCTATATACGGTTCCCGTACCTTAATAGTGATACGAGAGACATTGACATCTGTGTTGTTTGTGATGATAATTCTCAGCTTAGCCACATCTCCTGACTGCCACACCTGTTTGGTCAATCTGAAAATGATGACTATTTTTAGTCCAATCTACATTTTTTGTATATTGCTTTTATCTACATGTATGTTTTTTCAGTTCAATTCTTAGTATATTTACTTAGCAAAAATGTCCCTACAAAACTGAAAAAAATATATACATGCATTCATGTTTGGTTACAGTTCATGATAAAGTCACCAGCATAACCTCCTCCAGAGTATGGAAGTAGTTCAAACGAAGACGTGATCACCTTTCAAAATAGTGATTGTTGCATGCATACTCATCTTACACAATTTCTGAGTTTCCTAGACACTCTTTGATGTGGTGAAATGCAAAAGGTATTTGTGTACAATACAAAGATGCCGATGGAGTATCTATCATCAGGCTTTGTGTATCTAACTGAACAGTGTGGATCACAGTTAGTAAGTTTATGAGAATGTTTCAGACAAACATTGAACTCGATAGTCTTCCTCTGTCAGAAGAGTCCATTGTGTTGAAGTAGACATTGATAATAACTGGAAATTTACTTATATATACCCTTATCTAATTCTTTCATATATAAATGTATATGTCAGGTTGATATAAACAAAAATAACTTTTACATTTCCATTTTGACTTTGATATCTTTACAAATTGTATAAATAGACATTTACTCATGAAAAATGTGCATAGGAATACAGACATTAAATGTAGCACTTTTCATAATGTATTCACAATAATCTGTGCCTCTATGTTCTGAAATAAGACACTACTTTTAAAATATCTAAATGTGCAAGTAGACGATATTCACATATTATTGTTTTATGAAGTGTAAGCAATTAATAAACTCTAAAAAAAAAAAAAAAAGGCCAATAGTGATCGACATAGTAAGTAGTTGATAAAGAAAAAAATCACTTGAATTAGGTTCATTTAAAAAAAAAACAACTAAAATATGTCAAAGGACTATTGTTTTTTTTTTGTTGTTGCTAATTTGAGATTGTCCTAAATTCTGAATAAATGGTTATCTATCTAAACAGTTTTATTTTTAAATGATGAAAATGTGATATATTGTTGTACACTGTACACGTCAAGTTTATGATTTTCGTAGCTTGGTACGGTACAATTAGTTTGTGTATTGTGATATACTGGTACGTCATTACACCTCGAGTACCCTTGTACTTTATTGTAAAGATAACAGCAACCATATTAAGAAATATCTATAATCCAGTGAATTAATTCTATTTCATTTGACATTTGAAATATTCTTAATCCAGGGCACAGTGAAGTTTCAAGAAACAAAAAGTCCATTATGCAGTATCTTGGTTATTACTGTAACAAATTCTTTCACACATATAAAATAAAAAAAATGACCCTATCTAGTAATAGTTATTTTTGCACGGCTTCTCCTTTATTTTAGTGCTAAACAACAGCCACAGATTCAAATATCTTGAAGTTTGGCAAAACTACTAAACAAACAAGTTTCGTAATTTTCTTGTCGATATTAAATGTATCAATCTATAAAAGGATTCCTATAAACAGAGACATATATAACAGAGATAAGCAACTCCTACGGCAGCATGTTTACTGCTTAAAATATGTGACAGTTTCACCTATAAAGAGCAAGGTGCATTAAGTCCCAAATTTCGCCACAAAATTAGGATAAATTTAAAATGTGGTATACACCATATGAAAGAATTTTGAGGAATATCATTTAATTTGGACGCGAGGCCAAATTTGGCCCCAAACGTACCTTGTCCTTGTTAATTTCTTTTATTGGTTTGATAAATTGATGCTGATTTAAGTTTTTTTTACTCCTATCATAAATTGGAATCGAACGTAACAAGTTTTGAAATGATTTGATGATCAACAAATATACTATTGACAAAAAACTTGGCAAAACATATTTATTTGCTGAAATTTTGCCAATTTTACTGAGTCTGGGTCATATGTCGTCTTTTGAAAACTTCACTTTCATTTTACTTTGAAGTGAAACATCATATAAAGATATTGTATCTTGAATGTTTTAGTGATAGGATTTAGATAGTTTGAATTTGATATCTTTCATCATTAAGATGTAATATGCAATTAAAATCAGTATAATTATATGCATTTTTACTGAAAAACATGGGACTGCGAGATAATAGGAAACTAGGGAAGGTTGCTAATCTCTGTTATGTATGCCTCTGCGACAAAAGTAAGAAAATGATCCTTTGTAATTATGCATTGCTTTGTAAATCATATTTATAACATATATTTTGACAATTACATCTTGATGCTAAAGGCGCAGTGCTTAGATTATTAGATACATGTATATGCTAAACCAAGATATTATCCACGTTCTCATTATAAAATGTTTCCCCCATTGGTCCTTGATAGTGCTTAAATACCTAACATGTCCACAAATGTTTTGGACAAACCCATTTAAAAATTTAAAATTGTAATTTCATTTCATGTCCACAAGAATATAAACTCTACAGAACTACTTCCATTTCCATGAAGAAGCACCATCAGCCAGACATTATTATAATAAAGTGGCTACATAAAACATCAAGGCTACAATAAGTATCTCCCCACTAGTTCTATACATAAAACATCAAGGCTACAATAAGTATCTCCCCACCAGTTCTATACATAAAACATCAAGGCTGCAATAAGTATCTCCTCACTAGTTCTATACATAAAACATCAAGGCTACAATAAGTATCTCCTCACTAGTTCTATACATAAAACATCAAGGCTACAATAAGTATCTCCCCACTAGTTCTATACATTGCTACATAAAACATCAAGGCTACAATAAGTATCTCCCCACTAGTTCTATACATAAAACATCAAGGCTACAATAAGTATCTCCCCACTAGTTCTATACATAAAACATCAAGGCTACAATAAGTATCTCCCCACTATTCTATACATTGCTACATAAAACATCAAGACTGCAATAAGTATCTCCTCACTAGTTCTATACATAAAACATCAAGGCTGCAATAAGTATCTCCCCACTAGTTCTATACATAAAACATCCAAGGCAACAATAAGTATCTCCCCACTAGTTCTATACATTGCTACATAAAACATCAAGGCTACAAAAAGTATCTCCCCACTAGTTCTATGCATAAAACATCAAGGCTACAATAAGTATCTCCCCACTAGTTCTATACACTGCTACATAAAACATCAAGGCTACAAAAAGTATCTCCCCACTAGTTCTATACATAAAACATCAAGGCTACAATAAGTATCTCCCCACTATTCTATACATTGCTACATAAAACATCAAGACTGCAATAAGTATCTCCTCACTAGTTCTATACATAAAACATCAAGGCTGCAATAAGTATCTCCCCACTAGTTCTATACATAAAACATCAAGGCTACAATAAGTATCTCCCCACTAGTTCTATACACTGCTACATAAAACATCAAGGCTACAAAAAGTATCTCCCCACTAGTTCTATACATAAAACATCAAGGCTACAATAAGTATCTCCCCACTAGTTCTATACATAAAACATCAAGGCTACAATAAGTATCTCCCCACTAGTTCTATACATAAAACATCAAGGCTACAATAAGTATCTCCCCACTATTCTATACATTGCTACATAAAACATCAAGACTGCAATAAGTATCTCCTCACTAGTTCTATACATAAAACATCAAGACTGCAATAAGTATCTCCTCACTAGTTCTATACATAAAACATCAAGGCTGCAATAAGTATCTCCCCACTAGTTCTATACATAAAACATCCAAGGCAACAATAAGTATCTCCCCACTAGTTCTATACATTGCTACAATATGCAGTGTGTTATTAAGTGCAAAAGTGACATACTTGGCTGTGACATGCATGCTCTTCTTAAGAAACAGGAAATGTGAGACTTCGATTCTACAATCCACAGCCATGGGTGGATCGCTAGGAAGCAGGAAGCTAGGTAGAGGGTGATTGACCACAAGGAACTGTACAGTCTAAATGTAAACAAAATCAAATCCACAGTTTTCCCCCTAAATTATAAATATAATTTTTTATCTTGTTTGGAAATACAGGGAAGGATTTCACTTTTAACAGTCTTGTAGTTAGCCCTACAAGAATTAGCCTTGATAATTTTTCTTCAATTTTACAGATTTTGAAAAGTAGTGATTAACAATGATAGGATGATATCCTGTTTTACAAACAAACAGAAATATGATGCTCTATTTGTGTATCAGTGATCTCAAAGAGTCTTACGGATATGCTTTCAGCTCCAATGAGCTCTGCCTTCAACCAGTAGTGGACGGATGCTTGCCATTTTCCATTGCCTGTCCCATTCTCTGATGAGAAAGACCCTAAAATTTACACATATACAATGTAATGCACTGTTGGTGTGTTATCATATGGTCACAAACCAGTGGTACATCTCAACTTAATGTACTAAGTTCCGGAATCTCAAGTATCCTACTTAAACTTCTTATTTTTGTTTTTAAAAACCTCTTAACATTATGTAACAGTAGTTTCATATTCATTTAGTGACAAATATGAACAATAAACAGGAAATGTTAAAGTGTTTTAAAAAGATAATCATTGATAAGAAAAGACAAAAAAAAAACAACAACAAATACATTTGTACAGCAGTTGTATCTACCATATAAACATTGACATAAGAGACACAGCACTCACCTGGAATTTCTGAGAGTAAGGACACTTTGAAGGGGAAACAATAGGCTCCAATGCCCACAACCTCTGTTTCTGCAAAAATGATATAATTATACTATGTACAGTACTGTGCAAATTGATACATTACTTACTCAGACAGGATTTTGAAAGAACAAAAATAAAACACACTTTATATCTGAATGCATGACAAAATATGTCAACATGTTCACCTTCACATATGTACAATGTGACATCCTTTGCATCAATGTAATATTTGCTATCGCTTAGGACAGGACCTTCATGATCAGCATTCCCTGAGCAGCTATAAGTAACTGTAAAAGTAAAAAAAAAACCAATATCTTTACTTCATTACAACTATACATTTTTATGAAGTATAAAAAATGTAAAATTTACTTCATTAAGGTCCTTGGGTACATTAAACAATCTGCAGCAACAATTAATATGATGCAGTTTTTTTTTGCATAAAATTACATGAAATATATCAAGTTTTCCTGAAAATATAAGTGGAGGAAGAAGGGGGGGGGGGGGGCATTCATATTTTTTCATACTCTTGCATGCAATTCCAAATTGAATATGAATATGAAGATCTCGCTTTGGGCCAGAATACAAGAATTAGTATGAATTCAAGAGAAAATTCACGACAGATTTGCATTTTAGTCATGATACAACATGTACAAACTATTTCATAATTTCCATAACATATATATACTGTACATGCATAATTTCCACTGTCTTTTATCAAATGAAATATCTGTAAGTTAAAAGTTCTGTTATTTGTTTTACTGAGAGCATTAACCAACTTGACAAGTCTCACAGAATAATGCTATGTATGCACTTACTGCTTTCTAATCCTTCAAACTTCAGACGAACTCCACGCCCAGCTGTAGGATTACAGATATTTAAGTACACAACTCTGAAACGAAATATACAGTGCAAAATTACTCAAATATAAACAGCCGAAATATTTCTATTCATGAAACAATATAAAATATGGATGAAATAAAGCTAAAAAAATTTCGTTGGTATCCTATACAAGAATTTCATGGAGGATAACAACCCATTCAAGGAGATCACATTGTTTGCACACCTCATAATATAAATGAAATATTTCAGGAGGTACTCTACATTGTCATAATAGCTGACTTCCTTTTAAAACATGTAAGAAAATATAGAGACATGTATCAGTAATATTTGTCTATTCATTTCAAATAGGGTTGCCTAATTGAGTAGTTCATTAAGTTAGCACATCGACTGCTGAACTGTAGATCGCAGATTTGAGTCCAGCAGGGGTTTTAAATTTTTTTCAGATTGCTTTCTACTAAAACTGCATTTTATTTACTAAATAAAGTAGATATGAAAGTTTATAATTTCAAAATATTGTTGCACATATCCTCCACCAAGTCTTTTCATCCATATCAAATTTCTGTGTTGTAGCATTCCTCCTTAACTTGTATGATAAGCAATAAGAGTCCTCACTTTCTTTGTCTCAACATGAGAAACAGGTATAACATAATTTTCCTTAGAGAAGTAGCATATACAGTAAAACACGGTTATAGTGACCCTCAAGGGACAGCAAAATTTTTTTTATTATAACCAACTAAATAACCATGAATACATTATAAGCGTTTCACTGTATGACTATGGATCTTGTTAAAGCAGTAAACAGCAAAATCCTCATACATGCCTTACACTACTTCACATTCAAAGAAAATTCAATGGTTCAGTAGTTTTAGTGTAACAGAATGTATATAAATTTGTGTCTTTTAACTCTATATAAAAACGAATTTATCGACAGAATTTTATGAATTTGACACAGGCACTCAACGTTTTAAAAATCTATAATAATAAAAAAAAATTGTCTTCCTGTAAACATAAGGAAGACAATTTTTTATTACAGATATTTAAAACATTTAGTGCCTGTGGATTCAGACAACAAACAGGAATCTTTTGACGGGACATAAACACTAATTAGTTAAATTTCTCTCTTTTCTCTGTAAAATTATTTTTAAAAAATTTAAATCATTAGAATAATAGACGTGTCGTAATGGTAATAATTCTCCAGCAGGGCTATTTTTGAAAAGTTGTATGTATATAGCTGAAGACCAAAAAGACATGATCGAGTTTCAACATTATTCATGTTTTATCTGAATGAAAGTTACAGGATACACTAAATTCTTTTGACCTCAATATTTATCAATAATTGTAATGAAAAAGATTTTCAGGAAAATCCATGCATTAGTCTCTTTGAAAATGTCCACACAAAACAATGTCCACACATTGACTGATAGACATGAAAATTTTATTACACCCCCTCCTAAATTTACACAGAAGTCTCTGTGAGAGAACATGACTAAAACTCTTTAAACAAAATGTCTAATTCCAGATATTGAGTTTTGAAAAAATTGTGTAAATGAAGAAAAATGGTCATATTCGGTGCACATCTTTATACAGTGAATAAAGAGTGTACACATTTTTTTTTAAAAATCCAATTGTGCTAGTCTCTCAGAACACAAGTCAAATCCAGACAAAATCACATCTACAGACAGATGGACATGCTGATTCCAGTATATCTCCCTCATACTTTGTTATTATAAATCTAATTTCATAATATTCCTGAAGTTTCTGACAGAAACACAGATTACATCATATTGATACATTTATACGCCATTCTGAGCAGCATAACAGTACAAAACAAGAGCATGAAGAGGCCAAAGGGCCACATCGCTCACCTGAGTTACCTTGGCCCATATCTGAAGACTTTCCATATATTTGCATGTAAAACCTTAGACCGTATTGTGGCCCCAACCTACCCCTGGAGGCCCTGCTTTTTACAAACTTAAATCTGTACTATGTCAGGAAGCTTCCAAGTAAATCTCAGCCCTTCTGGCTAATTGGTTCTTGAGAAGAAGATTTTTAAAGATTTTCTTTATTTATTTTCATGCAAAACTTTGATCCCCTATTGTGGCCCTAACCTAATACCCCCGGGGGCCATGATTTGAACAAACTTGAATCTGCACTATGTCAGGAAGCTTTCATGTAAATCTCAGCTCTTCTGGCTAATTGGTTCTTGAGAAAAAGATTTTTAAAGATTTTCCCTATATATTTCTATGTAAAACTTTTGATCCCCTATTGTGGCCTCAATCTACCCCCAGGGCCATGATTTGTACAAACTTGAATCTTCACTATGTCAGAAAGCTTTCATGTAAATCTCAGCTCTTCTGGCTAATTGGTTCTCGAGAAGAAGATTTTTAAAGATTTTCCCTATATATTTCTATGTAAAACTTTGATCCCCTATCGTGGCCCCAATCTACCCCCAGGGCCATGATTTGTACAAAGTTGAATCTGCACTATGTCAGAAAGCTTTCATGTAAATCTCAGCTCTTCTGGCTAATTGGCTCTTGAGAAGAAGATTTTTAAAGATTTTCCCTATATATTTGCATGTAAAACCTTAGTTCCTATTGTGGCCCCAACCTACCCCTGGGGGCCATGATTTGAACAAACTTGGATCTGCACTATGTCAGAAAGCTTTCATGTAAATCTCAGCTATTCTGACTCATTGGCTCTTGAGAAGAAGATTTTTAAAGATTTTCCCTATATATTTCTATGTAAAACTTTGATCCCCTATTGTGGCCTCAATCTACCCCCCAGGGGCCATGATTTGAACAAACTTGAATCTGTACTATGTCAGGAAGCTTTCATGTAAATTTCAGCTTTTCTGGCCCAGTGGTTCTTGAGAAAAAGATTTTTAAATGACCCTAACCTATTTTTGCGATTATCTCCCCTTTGAAAAGGACATGGTCCTTCATTTCAACAAACTTGAAAGCCCTTCACCCAAGGATGCTTTGTGGCAAATTTGGTTGAAATTGGCCCCGCGGTTTTTGAGAAGAAGTTGAAAATGTGAAAAGTTTACGACGCCAACAGACAAATTTTGATCAGAAAAGCTCACTTGAGCCTTCGGCTCAGGTGAGCTAAAAATGAGCTCTCTATTGACAGTGCAGTTAAAGCATGGTTCATTTGTGCTCCAAAAGTTGTGTATGTATTTTAAGAGCAATTAAAAATGTAGGCTCATGTAGTAGTTAGTTGATAGTCACTAACAAGTTAACCATGTACGTACATTTAGCGGATCAACATAAAGTATTTGACAGAAATCCCCTTTCTAATTATTGCACTGTCACAACACATTCTCATCAAAAAGAAAGAACAAGGTACAATTGTGTACATAAAAAGGCCCAAAAAAATTCACTGATTTAAATGTGTCTTAAATCAAGCTTGATATGTGTTTTGAATAAGTTCAATACATGGCAAGTATACTATCTCAACTTAAATCAAAGTTATTTCTAATTTTATAGCATTATTACATCATGAATAAGAGTTTTTCCCGCCATTTTTTAAAAAGAGTTTCATAACTGTTAAATTTGATCCAGATTATTGCTTTGGAAAAGGTGTGCCCATCCGTCGAGCAAAATGCGATTAATATATATTGTGTATTAAGAGAAGACGAAAAATATATTTGAATATGAATTTGCTCGACGCATGGGCTGTATGTTTTCTGAAAGGAAAACACCCTGAATTTATAAACTTTTTCATTGATTTTGGCATTTTTGGCAATTTTATGCCAACTTCACGCTCCTGTCATACAACACAAAGCAATTTCGGATCAAATTAAACCTAGTTTTGATTTGCTTATATATTCCTTATTTGAATGCCAGATTTTGGGACCCCTACTGAAATCATCTATTTTCTGGGCCAGATGACAGTAGAAACTGTGCCTACTTCTTTGATTTTTCTTTCTGTAAAGCATACAGCATCTAAAATTCAATTTTACTTGTTACATGCAATTTGATTGGTTCATTTCACTTTATCAACATTCTTTATATCGTATAAACAAAGTTGCCCTTTAGTCCCGCTATATGACGTTATAGGAATGACGTCACAATACGTTTGGCCGGTCAGTTTCCATTTTGTTGCTACGATGATATTAGTCCACATCATATAAAACTTATATTTTCTTTAATTAGCATTATATATTCATCATATAATATCAAACGCGGTTTACTAAATTAAATTATAAGGAATGGAAGTAATTTTTATTTGTTTATACGATATAAAGTAAGTCTGGACAGTTTACGCAATTTTATAAACTGTTTCACGGTTTATAATGCGTAAACTGCCCCAACTTACCTTATATTGTATAAAACAAATAAAAATTACTTTCATTCACAAAGCCTCACAGGGTGTTATACACGACGATGGAAAAGCTTGAAATTTTCGAACAATCACTTATTAATAAGATTTCTGCAGGGCCTATTTCATTATTTGAAGAAGAAAAATGCATTGATGTGGCTATAAGATGTTGTTAACTACTTGAGCAGATTAAAGGACCTGATTGTTATCAGACTGCCGGAGGGTAAATATAATTCATCCCAGGGAACTTCACCCCACAGGTACTCCCACACCAGGAGAGTAGGGACTTTACGTTACATAGAATCACCGAAATTACCGCTAATCACCGAAATTACCCAAGAAATGATTGAAATTACCAATAAAGGGGCCGAAATTACCTCACTGTATGTTCATCTATATACCATCTAGTCACACATCAAATTTCATGAAGATTGGTAACGATTTAAAGGAGTTATGGTCATTAAACTTATTAATGTGAAGCGTAAATACGAGTTATTTCCCATGTTTTATATATCGTATTCATGGTATTGATTTATACAATATAGTGTGATAAATAGATAAAATAAAATATTTGTCCCGAATTTTATATTGCCATTTGGAACTTACTGGCTATCTATAGTTCGCTTATTGAGTACCTGTCAGTAAAGGGAAGTAACTCAGATTCACATGTCACAATAATCGCTTTTATGGAAACAATTCCTTCAAATCGTTACCAATCTTCATGAAATTTGATGTGTGAATAGATGGTATATAGATGAACATATATTGAAGTAATTTCGTCCCTTCTATTGATAATTTTGGTCATTTCTTTGGTAATTTTGGTGATTAGCGGTAATTCCGGTGATTCTATGCACCCAGGACTTTTCTCTGTTTATAGGGGCAGTGTGCTAACTTGTTAAAAAGATATATGACCTTCCTAAGTATTAGCTCTGACTAGTGGTTAGCTAAGTTCCACTGCAGGTGGATAGATAGCTCAGTTGGTAGAGCACATGACTAGAGATTCAGGGGGTCCAGGTTTGAATCCCGGCCTGGTCCATTGCATTTATTCCCTTCCTGTTACAACTCTTTAAATAATAATTTGTTCAAAGATTCGGCTTCAGCCTTGGTGGGATATTTGGACTAACGCAAATACCTAGTCGAGCCAAATTTCAGCCAACATTAGTTAAACCTTTAGCTTGATTCGTTTTGAAAGCACTGGAGTGCCATGCCAAAGGAAACAAGTTCTATCGTCAGCAGTCTCTTACATAATCACTGAATTGTTGTTGTTTTTTTCTCTCTCTCTCTATTAAATAAACCAGTGTGATAAAAAATATATATCTAGAGCTATTGAAAAGTATTTTCGGAATGATAAAAAAATCCTTGTCGGTGTAAATTCTACGTGCTTGAGAGAAATGACAAATTTTAATGGTGGTTCCGTCACTTCAACCACTGCATGGTCCGTTGGGTATTTATCAATGATCTGTATCATCAATCTAATAAGTAGATAGGTCCCTAAATAATATCAGGACTCGTTAAATTACCCGTAAATATTTTCTCCTGGATTGTATTCCCCTTTGTTTGTCCTCAGAATGATTTCGTTCATGGCACTCTGCAGAAAAGCCTGCTGCAGAAGCAAACACCAACATTGAACATGCTATAAAGCACCAATCCACTTGTAAACAAAAACTTCCGGTATATAATAAAGAATATCTAAAGTCTAGAGACCTAATACATGACCAATCTAGTCAGAGGATCACGAAAGTCATTTAATCGCTCAATCTCTACCCAGAGTTGTCGTTCCTTGCTCTCACTTACTTGTAAGTGAGTGTAAGGAACGATAACTCTGGGTAGAGAATTGTTAATCGCTGTCAGTAAAACGTTTTCAGAGATCATTTTTAGAGGCGCGAAGCGTAAGAAGTGAAACAACATTGAACTATCACCAGCATATTATTCAGAGGGAAACATTTTACTTGTAAACAAATATGCAGGAGCTGGTAGCATCCGTTTCTCACATAAAGTTTGATTTGGAAGTAGCCCTTGAACAACAGCTGGGGTCACAACCACTCCCATTCCCTGGAATGGATAGTAAGTACAATTATTTAAATTTTTATACCACTGCCTTTGATTGGACATCATGAAACGTGATGAGATTTACATTTGTCACCCGAACAGATGCATGGTTTATATGTCTGATTCTAAGTATTTGAATGTGTTGACAGTGATACTGTTTGTGCGAGCAAAGCAAGTATAAATGCTGAATAAATTTGTACTCCTGGGCTTCAACAGGTTGGGACTTCCCCTATAGCGAGATATTCTCGCTAAAACGCGATTATCCCTCTCTAGCGAGAATAAATATATCCCGTACAACCGAGAAAAACACCCGTGGAGTACATCTCTTCGTGATTCACGTGAAAATAAGAAAAAGTGGTGAAATGTCTGATACTTCTGCAAATATATTAATCAAAACAAAAACACTCACGATGTGTATTGGATTTCAGACTACTTCCCTCTTACGCAGCAACTTTGATAGGCAATTTCATGACTATGTTGTCAATTTCATAGAAACAATTCGCATCATGTTGATTGTATGTCGCACTTATTTAGCGTTGCACGGGATATGCCATTATTTTCAATAATGACGCCAAAACACCTGTTTATGGTCATGTTTATTTCTCGCTAAAGAGGGATAATCGCATTTTAGCGAGAATATCTCGCTATAGGGGAAGTGTTCCCAACCTGTTCAATGTCTAACCATGATATATTGGTATATAGAAATCTACATTGTATATCTTTATTTAGGTATATATATGCTACTCTGCTTGTTACCTTCTATAACTACAGCTAAAGATCTAGTTGTATTGGATAATTTGCAGACCTCCTTGGGAGTAATACGCAAATGAGATTGTGCTGCTAGTCAAGATTGACTAGCTGCATGAGCTGGTTCTTGCAGATGTTGATAGAGCCAGCCCCTGCTACTGAGTCAGGTAATGCATTCCACTCTGTAATGGTTCTAGGGATAAATGAGTGGAGTCTTTTAGTTGTGTTGCACTTCTGTTGTTTCAGCTTAAGAGAATGGTTTGCCCTGGTTCTGGCATCAGCCTGTTGTGTAGTTCAAGGTCTTCAGGTGTGATGGCAACATGACTGTGTAAGATCTTATACATCATCAGGAGTCTGGCCTTCTTCCTTCAAAGTTCCAATCCCTCCAGCCCTAGTGATTCAAGCATTCCTGTCACACTTGAATGGGTACTATAGTCCCTGCATATCCACCTAGCTGCTTGTCGTTGGGTTCGTTCGAGAGGACTAGCATCCTTCTTTTAGTGAGGATCTTACACAGCTGAGCCATATTCCATAATGGATCGCACCATAGAGATGTATGCTGTCTTCTTGATCTCTCTCCGGCAGCACTTGAGGTTCCTACGCAAGAAACCCAGCCCCGAGTTAGCTTTTTTGGCACACTGGCTGACCTGTTCTGAGTAGTTTAAGGCTGCTAGCAATTTTCATACCCAGGTATGCGCAGGAATCTACTTGGTCCAGGATGGTATTGTTGAGCTGGTACATACGTGTGATGGGTTTTGAGCGAGCTATGGTCATAATTTTACATTTCCGAGTGTTAAATGCCATTCCCCACTTTAAACTCCATTGTTTCAGCTCATCCAGGTCCTGTTGTAGTTTGATCTGGTCTTCTGGTGAGTGAATCTCTCTATACACCAAGCAGTCATCTGCAAATAGTCTGCACCTTGTACTCAGGTCGAGTTTAGTGGTAAGGCCATTAATGAAGAACAGGAAGAGAAGAGGACCCAGAACTGATTCTTGTGGCAACCCCGACGTAACGTCAGCTTCCTGTAAATACTTGCCCTCCACAAGTACCTTCTGCTTCCCACCTGTGAGAAAAGTTTCTATCCAGTTAATTATGTTGTTGTTGACTCCTTAATGTTGTAATTTACGGATGAGCTGCTGATGAGGCACCTTGTCAAAGGCTTTGCTGAAGTCCAAAACAGCAACATCTACTGGGTCTTCTTGTCTCGGATGTTTAGTAAGTCATCTAGCATCACTAATAACTGAGTCTCACATGAAAACTTGGCACAAAACCCATGTTGCAATCATGATAGTAAACCATGTCTATCTAAGTGGCCCATGATGTAACTGCATATGATGTGCTCTAATATTTTGCATGCCACACAAGTTAAGCTTACTGGGTGATAATTTTCTGGAAGACATTACCTCCCTTTCTTGAAAAGTGGTATCATGTTGGTATGCAACCATATAGTAGGGAGTGTACAGGTGTCTAGTGATTGTTGGTAGATCACTGTCAGTATCGGCAGTATAAATTCGAGATGTTTTGTTGACATGCAATGACAGTGTCAGTTTCCATCAGGAAAGAGGCGAATAATCAAAAGTAAATAATCATATTTAGATAATAGGTTGTTTGAATACACACATAAAATTAACATCCCATAAGAATTTACTTGACCGTGAATTTAATTCATTTTTACGATGCTTCCAGTAAGTTCAGATGTTTAACACTAATAATTAAAGTCATCCCTGAAAACTGGTGTATAGTATAGTGAGATATATTTCAAAGTGCTATGTAATGGGTAGCAGAGCTTGAGTAATACTTGTGTAGTAGTTGGACATTCTGCCACTACTATTGATATGTTCTTTTTACTTCACGTTGTGTTTTTGTAATGATGATACGTGTTATATAAGGTATTCAACCCTTTTAGATATTTCCAGGTAAGTTTGAGTCCGCCTAGAGGGAGGCTAGTAATAAAATAATAAATAAAGTTTTAAACCTTTAATAAAGTTCGACAATTGTATGATAAATACCAAAATAATAATCCCAGGGAATGAATATGGCTTGAGAGAAAAATATAAATGAAAAGGAAAAATAAAGAAACAATAATCAAAAATACGGGGTGAGGCAACTCCTGAAATTTACCTTGTTGCAAGGTTTGGCTCAGAAGAAGCCCCGAGCACGGTTGTGCTCGGGTTTAAATACTTTTCTTAACAAAAGAATGAAAGTAAAAGTTACCTGTAATATGATTTGATACTAAATCTAGAAGTAACCAATGAGAAGTTTTGTAATAAAATACGTTTGAAAATAAAAGATAACTCTCTTCCTGTTTCATGAAATAAACAACTCGAATACGAAGATAGGAATTTACGTAGACAAGTAAGTAGAAAATAATGAAATGGAGATAATATAGACCGATACCACACTTGCAATACGCCCTCCCTGATTTAATTTTTTTTCTATGCATTAGATAATTGATAGGGTGTCCATAGAATGAATTTTAGTTGAGAAAAACACAATAGTTCCTTAGTAATGGCAACATTTTTCTATAGCATTATGAACAATCTAACAATTTTTTCAGCTGACGAAGACTTACAATCATATGTGTAATAATTCAGAGCAAGCTTGCCACCTCACTTCACAACAAGATATCGAGCTTTGCTCACTATTAAGATGTTTTGAAATAATAAAATTTCAGACTCTAGTCGATGCAAAGAAATATTAGATATGTCTCAAATTAAAGTTAAATTTTTGTACAATCTTTACATGTAGTTTCAAAGGAATTTTTGTGTTATTTTTATCATTTTCTAAAATTAATCATCTATCACACTCAAAAAAAGTATATTGTTTTTGAGAATTATACACATGTGTAGAGTTTTCTGGATGCTGTACATGTAGATTAAGGGCATGTTTTATACCTCAAAGGTGTCGAATGCAAAGCTAGTGTTTCATGTATGTTGAATTCCCCTTACATTGAATTGATCATAGTAGTACCTGTTTTTATTTCAATTTTGAACAGAATCTGGAGCAGCAATTTGTACGTTTTACCTCATCAATGTATGCAGTAAAGGCACAGCCTGCCCATACAGACATGTTAAAGGAGACAGAACAGTAGTGTGTAAGCACTGGCTCAGAGGACTCTGTAAGAAGGGAGATGACTGTGAATTTCTTCACGAGTTTGACATGAGTAAAATGCCAGAGTGCTACTTTTTCTCCAAATTTGGTGAGTGTTTTTCACATGATTCAAAACAGTATTTGTAAATTCACGTTGGAAATATTGTTTAATCATCCCCTCTCTCTCTCTCTCTCTCTCTCTCTCTCTCTCTCTTTCTCTCTCTCTCTCTCTCTCTCTCTCTCTCCCTTTCTCTCTCTCTCTTTCAGAAGTTGTTTAGAGAAAAATAATTCTTAAAAATTCACATTATGTACATTGCATATTATTTTAACTTTCTTAATAATAGCTGAGCCTTGGAATATGATCTTTTCAATTTATATTGTAAACAGTTGATCTTCGTTATGATTTGTGCTTGATTTCTTTACACATGATTTAAGAGATAGATAAATATGATTACATATAATTATATGCATTATTGTTTTTCAATGATATAAGAGATAAGTGCATTATTGTTTTTCAATGATATAAGAGATATGTGCATTATTGTTTTTAATTGATACTCATTTCAGGTGAATGTAACAACAAAGAGTGCCCCTTTCTTCACATTGACCCCTCTGCCAAAATCAAAGATTGCCCCTGGTATGACAGAGGGTTTTGTAGGCATGGTATGTATCAAATGTGATGGAAAATAAATATATCTGAAATTATCTGGAGGTGGGAGAGAGGGGGACTTAGATAATATTTAGTACACATTTGTAAATATCATATCTCTCCTGGAGAATTTATGTCCTTTTCAAGTTTTCATTAACTTAGTTATTAAACTCTCACAACAGATATGTGTCATGAAGATTGGTATTCTGTTAACGTACTGTATGATAAGCCCTTGCTTTAACTTGTGTGCAAAAGTTAGGAACATCAATTGCAAAAATCGAAAATCACAATATAAACAAAGAACAGTGAGAGATAGTAGTGATATTGTAACATATCTAATGCTATACAGCCTGCATTAACATGGACATAAAGTCCCACAAAATTACACTGTTCACTGTTATCAATTAATTCTTAAAGGAATATTTATGAATGATTTACCTTAAAGTTATCAAATTTAATGTAAATTTCATTTTAGTGTAAAAAAAATTTTAATTCTTTTTTAAATTGTGAATAAAAAATTTGTGATAATTGATACTTACACTAACAACCCCCCCCCCCCCCGAAAAAACTATTGAAAAGACCATCAATTTACGGTACATTATTGTATGGCATTACAATTTTTATATCTGATTTGAATGTTGGTAACCTTTTTTATGAAGTAACATGTATTTTGCTAGTTTCATGAATACAGGAATTTGTCAGAAAACATTATAGGAAAACTGGTGATATTTGGTAATTATCCAGTATATATATTGTATCATACATGTAGTAAATGTCGAAAATTATAATATTTTCAAATGTACGATGTTATATCAAATGTTTCAGGTCCAAACTGTAAAAATCGTCATGTTAGAAGAGTGCTTTGCCAATGCTATCTGAACGGGTTTTGCTTAGACGGACCAAAGTGTAAATACATGCAGTGAGTAATAATTGTCATATCTCCTAGTCATCTCTGTTTCAAAAGTCATAGTTAATAAAGCCTGTTTTTAGAGTTTTCTCATACAATATATATTAGATATTGAAGAAAGTTTGTATATCCTGGATATAAAAGGGACAGTTTTTTTTAAAACTATCTCTTTTGGTGATATGTTAATAATTGTTGAAAGAAAATTATTTTCAAAAGTATGGATTTAGACCAATTTCTGAACGCATGATGAGGTTATCTTCCTTGTTTTGTTTTACAGTCCCAGTTTTGATATCCCTGTTTTTGATCAGCAAACATCCACAAAGAAAGTCAACATTGTCTGTCATTTTTGCTCAGAGCCTGGACACAAAGCGCTGACCTGTCCAAAAATGAAAACTTCGGATTCTTCTGATAAAATCGTAATATACATGTATACACACAATGTTATGAAATGTGTGTAGGAACTTGTTTGTACATTATTGTGAATTTTCAGCATACTTATTGCAGTTTAAACAGCATTTCCACAGTAGGTAAAAGTCGATTTTGTGAAGTTGTCATCATTTGATGAACTGGGTCATATATTTCTGCTGGTCTGATGTGAATTTCAAGGACATCAAACTTTGATTCTTCCACACAATAGAAATTTCACTTCATCTTTCATATATGTTAGGGTAAAATTTAATGAGTTTGAATGAATCCAAAAAATTATCAGGTGTGTGTATTTTTATAGTGAATGTGTCAAAAGTTATTGATTATCTACTCCAGGTTGATATAACATGTAACAGAAATATCCAGATGCTGAATGCTTGACAAAACATTTAGATATTTATCAAAAGAGATTTGAATCACATTTCATTTTAACATAAACCAACATATATTCATTCAAATCAGTGAGAGGGAGAAAAAAAGTCACTGATGCCAGGTCATTAATTTTAGTGGAGTGTATGTTATATTTCACAGTGAAACATAGTAAGAAATTGAATGAAAATCAGTTGCATGGTGTTAGCATTTTATTTTCTGATTAAGGTAACTCCATGCTCGCATTATTATCTGATAAGAGTATAAAAAGTGTATTAATTTCCATTTATTCTAGTTAAAACTAATCAATTATCAAACAGATATATAGGTCATCACACTTTTTAAGATGTGAGACATACATATCAGCCTAAGAGAATTGCAATTTTCCTAAAATTTCACAAAAACTGGTTATAATGCTATAATAGTATAACAATTTCATGAAAATGTTTCTTTACAAAAATGTGTAAAATGTCTATGAAATATAAAAGAAATATATCACATAATGGACTTCTTAAAGAAAACAATGAAAACAGAGTTATTGCCCTTGGATTCAATACCCTGAAACATATATGAGTTAGACTTTTGAAATATTTTATGTTTAACAAGATTTTTTTTTTTACAATAACTACTTGAAAAAACCCCAACAAAATTTATATTCTTATTATGCATACGTTTTTAAAATAAATCATTGATCCTATGATGTCACACGAGTATGGAATTATTTACAATGAAATACTCCTATTTATATTTTCAATGGTAAAAAGAGTACTGCATTATGCAAAACAAAATACATTTATCTAAATATCTTGATAAATCTCCCAAGCAACTTCATCTGGTCCAATCTAGATTGTATAAATATGTAGATTTCTTGCAGAGTTCAAAATTGGAATTATATTCACCATACATAGTAATGTTTTATTATTTTTGGGAAAATGCAGTTGAACAGCAAGGCTACAATGTTTAAATGTTTACTGAATATATTTGCTACCTCGACCTCTTACTTCAGTGGACAGAAATTAATCTTGACCTGAAACTTAATATACCCTGGACCTAAACAGAATAAGGATGCATTGAAACATGTCAACTAGGTAATGTTCCTCCACCCCACTTCATCTTATACATAGAAAAGTATTTATTTTACAAAAGTTTTATTTTACTGGTAACCTTTTTATTTATGATTTATATTTTCCATAAAGTGATCTCTGACTTGGTAGAAAAGACACAATATTGATTTTGACATGTACTTTGCAGAAAATCTATATATAAATTTGTCTGCATTAAAACAAAATTGTACCTTTATGTAAACCCATTTGATATGTGGAAAATGCATTCAACATGTTGCATGCACATGTTGCTCAAAATAATATTTGGCTGGGTCAAATAGCTTTATTCAGAGAAAACTAATTTAAACCGCATGCTGAAGTTCTTTAAACTGTACGATTTATTTTGTACTTTATCACTAGTGTCCTGTAGGATTGGGTCCTAATTGATGTGTCGGTAAATCGTTCATGATATATAAATCTTATAGGATTGGGTCCTAGCTGATGTGTTAAATCCTACATGATATATAAATCTTATAGGATTAGGTCCTAGTTGATGTGTTGGTAAATCATACATGATATATAAATCTTATAGGATTGGGTCCTAGCTGATGTGTTAGTAAATATAAGTGATCACATGGATTTACAATCATGGGTGTTTTGTTTTAATTTACAGAATGTCATTCAGACCACAGTAGACAGTACCTACCAGCCAGGGACAGGCCATAATATGCATCTGCCATACAAACCACCAATGGGTCAAGATAACTACATTGACCCAAGACGGCCACTTGACCAGGTCACATGTTTCAAGGTATGGTTTATTAAAGTACAGTATTCAGCAGAAGTATTTTCAGCTTCTCTTATTCAATACCCTAATAAAATTTATATATACATGTATATTAGTCATCCAGCAGTGGAGGATCCAGAAAATTTTAGGGGGTTGATGCAATCCAAGTTTGAACCTTTCCTCCAGAAGGGGGGGGGGGTGAAGTCCCCCAAATGCCAAAAAATGATAATTTTTGTCAAAAATAGTCAGTCAAAGGGTGTTGAGTGTTGTGTTGCACCCCCTGTAACCCTCCTCCCCTCCCCTGCTAGATCCACCACTGTCTCCAGTTTTTCAAAACTCATGTCATGTCTTGACAATCTTTATGTTTATAAAGTAAAATACCACTGTTACATGTAGAAATCATTTCATATGACCTTTAATAACAAAATACTGGTGGTTCATAAGTTATACAGAGAGGTTGCCTTTAGTTTGAGGGTGTGGTTTGATCCTAGCCCAAGGTTATTTTGAAAGGCTCAAGATAAGAAGAGGTCGGGTCATCAGGACCATATATCTTTGTAACAGAGAGAGATTTGGTGTTCATTCTTGATAGAAAATGCCTGCTACTTATGATCCAAACATATACATGTACATGTATAATGACCCAGTTAGAAAGTGTCAAGGTCACAGGTTTTAGAATTTGAATTTGTCTCACAGAAACCTTATGATGCAGATATTGTAGGATCATATTCTCAAAGGTTGCTTTTGACCAGAGGATTTGATCTTTAAGCAAGATCACTTGGAAAGGTCAAGGTCACAGGGATTGGTGATATGAATACCAGATCGTCAATGAGCAGTATCTTTGTAATACAGGAATTGTAAATTCACATACTTTAGGTTGAAGGTAGAATAAGAAATATGAATTAGAATATGCAGTATTTCAAATCTTTCCCAGTTTGGATGTTGTCCTGAGGATTTAATATTAATCCATTTTGTACAGCTTTAGTTTAATATTGAAAGTAAGATAACGTACATGTAATAGCCAGTTTTAGGTGAAATAGTGTGATACCTGTATATTGTATAAGGTTTCCTACACAGTGCTTTATTATGTTTCAGTGCGGAGAGAAAGGGCATTATGCAAACAAGTGTCCCAAAGGCCATCTAGCATTTTTAGCCTCATCTTCAGTGAGCTGATGGGAACAGATGTGTTTTACCATTCAACTTTATATGTGAAATATTTGTTAAATTGACTTCCATGTCTAAAGACTGAAATAGTGACTTTTTATAATATTCTTATACTCTTGATTTCAGATTTTAAAAAAAAAGGTTGAAATAAATGAAATGATGGAGTAAACATGATTGCTTTGTATATGAAATATGAAATCCTGTTCACTGAAATATTTTTAAACAAAAGCAAAAAGGATTCATATTTGCCTTTTTGTATGCACATCCAATTGTTTTTAATACTAAATGTTGTGTTTAGTATAGATTGTTCCCCCTTAGACAAGTTGCATGGCTGTGCTACCCTCATGGTACGTACATTACTCTAATACAGAAACTACACTTGCGTGCAATGACTAAACATAGAATATACTACACAATTATTTGCACTGCAGACAAACATGGGTTGAATCTATGTGATTCTGAAGTTTGATTTTAGATATCTCAAACTCCCAGATATCTCAAGATTTTCTAAAGTTCCGTTGTTTTTTAAGTATCGAGATTTGACTGTATATATGTCAACAAGGACATCTGATTGGTAGGGACAAAATCATCTCCAGAATAGCCGCAGGTGGTCAAGGTGGCCATACAAGATGCACAATATTGTCTTTTGAAACTCTAGAACAGCTGCATGACAAGTCAGCACATGTGGTCCCGATGTGTCCCCTTGTGGTAATGAAATTATAACTGTTAGCAATATTTGTATATTCTTTTTAAATTTAATTGCCTTGCTGGATAGCTCAGTCGGTTAATGTGTCAACTGCTTATCTGTATATTGCGGGTTCAAGTCCAGTAGGGGTTTCAAAAAATGTTTCAGATTACTTTCTACTAAAACTCAATTTTTTGACTAAATGAAGTGAAGAAGTAGGTACAGTTTCTAAAGTCATTTGGCCCAAAATATCGATGATTTCACTTGAAGCTCAAACCCTGGCATTCAAATAAGGAATGGATTAGCAAACCCAAAATCCGCTCAGTTTGATCACCAAAATTATTTGTGTCATATGACGAGAGCTAGAAGTTGGCATAAATTGCAAAAATACCATTTTCAATGAAAATATCCACAAATCCAGGTGGTTTTCCTTTCAGAAAACATAAAGCGCATGCGTTGAGCAAATTCATACTCAAGTATAATTTCATCTTAAAATCATTTTCATTTTGCTAGACAAATGCGCACATCTTTTCCTGAGCAATAATCTGTATGACATTTGACAGTTTTCAGGCTTATTTTGAAAAAAAAAGGCGGGAAATGTCTTATTCATGATGTCTTAATGCTATCCAATTAGGAATATCATTCTGATTTTGTTGACATAGTATAGACGACATATAATTTACTTTCTTAAAACGCTGATTAAGGTTAATTCCAGACACATTTCAATGAGAGAAAATTGTTGGGCCTTTTTATGTATACAGTCGTACCTTGTTCTTTGAGTTTTGAATTTTAAAATATCATAGTACATGTACATATCCTCCACTTTTCTTCCATGTCAAATTTCCCTGGTGTTGTATCTCTCCTTAACTTACTTTAGAAGTTATTCGACGGAGATTCTTGAAAATCTAAGAAATTAACAAGGTGCATACTGTACACTGTAGTAACATGTATATTGACCAAGGAGGTCTCTGCCAAAATTATAAAAAAAAAAATCGGGTATCAAGGATCTAAGGTCCGGGGCGGGACTATGTGGATCATTGAAGTGGGGAAAAAAAACATTAGGACACTCAATGGGTACACAGTTACGTATATGACAAAGATGCAGGCCCTTATCAAAATTATTACCTCATATTCCCTGGGTCAGGGGTTCCTGCCACAGGATGGGTATCATTGGCTTATGTGCTGAAAACTAAATTTACAACATTAAAGAAATCTGTTTATTCTAAAAATATACGATATAGTCGGATAGTCTGTCCTCCGTGCCTTCCATGTCTCTCTCCATAACATTTTTTGTATATTTAAGTCTACAGATTATCTCTTATGTATACCTCTGACAAGTGTATAGTTGTAATGATATGCATGTTCCTCATGTACCATTATATGGTTTGAGTGAATAACTGAAATTTAAAGTAGTCTTCATTCCTGAACATCTACCCCATACTTTGCACAAGCGGGAGGTCGTGGATTCGAATCCCGCTTGTACCTATATGTAGGCCGTGTCTAACTTGTGACAAAAACAATGGTTGACTGTTTCATATGCTCAGTGGGTCTAGTGGATAAGACTTTAAAAATTGAGTCATGGCCCGGTAAGGAACCCTACGAGCCAATCTTAGGAAATTCACCAAAAGCAGGTGACATCTAGATATGAGTGAGTAATTCTAAAAGGGTATAAGCGTTAAACAAACTTTTTTTGAAAGTTATTTTGCGCAAAGGTTGCTTCATAATCAAAATAATTTTATAGTAGCTTTTGTTTTTACCTAAATTATCTAGATCTAATTCTCAAAGATACCCACTACAAAGATGCACTTTTATACTGTTCGTTGTGGGGAAAGTCAGGTGACCGTTAAGACCCGTGGGACACTGGTTTACTGTTACAGAACACCTGAGTGTATCATCACAAACTTAGAACAACTGACTCTAATGCGGTACAGACGAAGCATTCTTTTCCTGGAGCGATTGGAAATACAAGAATAGTGGTCCCCATGATTTTTTTTTTTAGCTGTGAAGGATTATATATTAATCTTCTCGATATCCCTAACGACTACACAGGTAGCCGTTATAATCTTCACACACAAAACACTCGCTACCAATATTCTATGAAAAGGATTCTGGCTGAACATACAAAATACATTTTATTAAATGTGGACTAATGGGTAACTATATCCTTGAGGTTTTTCATTTTAACACCAAGTCTAGCCTTTCGCAGATATTTAACTGAAATACATTTGAGGATATTATCTAAATTCAAATGTATTGCAAAAACTATTTTGGCGTATTTGAATACTTACTCCTCCTATTCACCTAATAATACCCCCTGTAGTGCCTAAGGGTCCGTGTTTGTCCTGCTCTTAATTTTGTATTCTGTATGGGATTTATGAGGTTGATCACTGTTAGTGATCTTCACTTTTCATGTATATTCTTGTAGGTCTAGATGTACGCATATACATTAATTACAATGCGTTAGATAGCCATTGTATGGCGAATAATCAAATAGCGCGAATAATTAATACACCTCACAATATCGTACTTCTGAGTTTGTTGGCAACCTTTATAGAAAGACAAGAGAACCAATTTCCACGTGCCTCTTACATCTGCAAGGCATTGTCAAGAATTTTATCTAATTTATAAGTCGCCACCTCTTGGAGTGTTAATGCGGCCTAAATTAATAATCTGACGCTGAAAACCGACAATTATAACTATAACCAATCTGCGTGCGCATATCGCAGACGGTGAGAAAATGTTTCATCGATTTCTACAAAATGGACACAAAGCAACAAATGTCGCGCCTTTATATCCATTTACAATGTAAGTTATTTAATACGTCACAAATCAAAATATCGATGTGATATGTTTATATACATGTATGTAATAAATAGTTTATCTTGATTTAAAAAAAAAACGCCCGTTAGTAAAGGCATTGACAAGTCAGCTGAATTTAGGATATGATTTTAATTACAAAACCTTTCTAGTTATCAACCACGCAACACATGGATCGTTTGTTCTTAAGGAGGCGCCCTTGTTTAAATACAAAATCACCCTCAGATTCCCGATGGTAACTCTCTTGACAAGCACCTGTTAATATTCAACAAATACTGTTGTATGATTTATGCTCTGAAATTGGCTATGTGTTCATTAATCAGCTCAGTAAAAAGGTTGACCACTATTGATTTGTAAAGTAAACAAGACATAGACTGTGAACAGGAAATCAAACAAATATCACAAATGAAAAAACACCTATGATCCAACCCCCCATCTTCCCCCATGCACCTATATGTCCTGCTTTGTTCCTTAAATGGAAGCTGATCGGGATAAGAAAATTTCAAAACGTGAAGATCAACTAATAACTACGTAACCGTGTGTGTGTGTGTGTGTGTGTGTGAACGTGTCTGGCAAAATACATACAGTCTATAAAGTCTCACGAAGAATGTGACCTTTCGTTTGTAGTCTGTAAAACATACCTATCTGTAATAGAGTACTATGATTAAACTAGTACGGGTGTCAGTTGTTTGTATTATATAGGGAGTACATAAACAGATAATATGACGATTATACGCCAAATTACTCCCATATAATTACAATGTATAGTGTTTTCACTTATGTATAGGAACTCAAATCGAGTTGAAAGGTCAATGTCAGTTTGAGAAATAAATTGTATAGATGAGACTCGATTGCCATGTTTTAGCACAGCTTCCACACCCCACATGATGCTTTGAGATGCATACGATATCTTTATGTAATTTACATGTCCTGTATGTTGAAAGAAAACATTTCAAGCGTTATTTGTGTCTTTTATAAAGCATGTAGAACATCGTTTAGCTTGAGTTTTCAATAACTATAAGCTACACGATCGGGTCTGATACAAACGACTGTTGTTTAACATACATGATATGTACAGACACATGTTCAGAATTGCTGGTACTACAACATCTGAAGAAATGAAGGTACTTTAGGCGGAACCTTAAATGATCCGACCTTCTTATTTTATTGCATTTCGTATCTTATCACAATAGTGTTATTACATTAAAAAAATCACTGATCTTTAAGCACTGGAACTATCACATAAATGGCGATTAATAAGCATTAGGGGATGCTTACTCCTCCTAGACATCTGATTCCACCTCTGGTGTGTCCAGGGGTCCATGTTTGCCCAACTGTCTATTTTGTATTGCTTACACGAGTTATGAGATTGACCTCTGTTCGTTACATGTAGGCCTATCTTAACTTTTCATTTTCATGTGTTCTTAATATTTGTCTGTGTTAGTAATGCGCTGTAAACAGGCAGAAATGTTCACATACTGACGTAAACTTGTGCTACAAATTAAAGACTAAATCCTAATCAAGATGTTGTAATCAGTCTTCATTTAAACGAGATACACCTGATCTCTGATAAACAGAAAATTTAAGGTCGTCTGGCGTCAAAATGTTGTGACCTTGAACTGGCTTTGACACAATATTGCATCCAATGAGTATAATCACTATAAAACGATGGTTCTCCGCCGTGTCATAATTATATAGAGAATCGTTTTAGTGTTCTAATCTACGTTCACTTAATCTAGAATATTTAAACAAATTTTTATTTCGTCCTTGCTAATTTCCGCCTGCAAAACCAGTGTTATTGCTTCAAGAATTTAATTGATGTATTTCCTTATAAAAGCAATTTACATGTGATTTATAGATGCAGGATCATTCCCAGAAAAGGCTACACAAGAGTTTGAGTGTTCTGTCGACTAAATAAACTTCCCCAGTCCTTGAACTTTTTTCTTTATGACTGAAGTAACACTTACAGGCGGATGGAAATAACGGAGACTCGAGTTACTGTGAAGATGGGGTTTTATGTTGACAAAGATAACAATGCATTCCCTGTTGCCTTTGCGCGAATCGATCTAGTGTAGAAATCACGCACTCTTATCCCTTTCCGACATCGATTGGCCGCCCGTGTTAATTTCCCATCAGTCGTTTGTGGCTTTATTTTTCTCTATGGCTCGAGTTTTACATTGAAGGAAGACGATATTTATTTGAAAAACATCAACGGTAAGTGAAATTCGTTACTATAGCCGCGTGACACGCTCTCTGTCAGAGACGCATCTATTGCATATTATTTATCTACGTTAAAACTGCTGTTGCTGCACTCGGTTGCTTATTTCAGCATTGCTAAGCAAAAGTGGATCACCAAATTCTGCAGGAAAAAAATACAATGAATGCATACATATCATATTTGAATCTTTGTAGGTTCTGTGTAAAATGAACATTAGTATCTTCAGTTGTTGAAATCTTCGACATTTCATGCACAATAGTAAATGACTGCTCCATGCATTTATTAATATTGCGTTGTAGGATAAAATTATAGCATAAAAATTATCTAGATCCAAAACATTTTGTGTTCCGTAAACGAAGTTTCCTGTTTAATTATTGAGTGGAAAATGGGGAGTGAAAATATAAGATGATCAAAGATAACTGAACTTTTTAAATACAAAATGTTGCAAACAAAAGTCAGGTGAATTTTTTGAGATTTTTTTGTTCATTTGTTGATCAGGACATGGCTCAAATGTCAAGGACATTATCAGGAGGTTAAAAATGCCAGGTACTTGGTTTCACACGATATGAACTTACAAAGGTCTAATCGATTTCAATTGAAATTACATATCGATTTTATTTTGTTCTTTAAATTCCGAATCATTTTATGTATTTCGTACGCATTGTCACCTAACGTCTGGATGAACCACATGTAGTTTTTCGTTCGGAAAAGTCTAGGTATTTCTTTCCATTTATACCCCAACTTTCTTCCTCTGGAATCGAACTAAGGAACTTGTTATACATGACGTCGGATGACATTGGTCCATTGTAACCAATTAAAATTCGTTCTTTGTTGTTTAATCGCGTGATAAAGATTTTATTCTCATAAACCAATACACCGTCACGTATATAAAAGATATAGAGAAATACAAATACTACAATATACTATGCATAAAGTCAGTATCCAGAGTAGAACGAAAGAGAAACAAGAGGTCCATGGGGCACATCGTTTACCTTAACCACCTAGGCCCTGCCTTTGTTCAAAGTCAACCCTAAAGTATAACAAGGTCTTACCATAAATAATCTATATGCAAAATATGGAAGACCTACCTTGAATAGTTCAGAGATATTAAATAGGTCAGGTTTTTCTTAGAGTATGTTAAATAAGTACAATGCATCTTTGTTTGTCAGAATAGTTGAATAATAATCCACTTGATCTCGAGATTAGAAAACAAAACCCCTTGCTCCTCAATGTTTATTTTTTGATTTTCCAACATAATCTTGAGACCTTGAGTTCTTTCTTTAAGAAATTCCAGCGCGATGTTTAGTTCTGCCGTGTTTTTGTTTGTTTGTTTTTTTTTTACATCACAATGCTCTGAAGCGTAAGTAGAAGCAATTCAAGTACCAACTATAAGTCATCTTCCACTACTATTACAATGTTGTTCCTTTGAATTCACACATAAAACTGAGAAGAACGAAGAAATTCGGGTTCCATATCAATTCCGCTACATGTAGTCACAGTAAGACTCATAGCTCGAATTACTCTTGTCATTGCCTGGTAGAAATAGAGTACTATCGAACGAGAAGTCTTCAGCTTTCATTTCATATGATTTATAGAGAGATATTTTCCCGTGGGGATCCGGGTTAGAATAGGTCCTCAGTACCCCTTGCTTGTCGTAAGAGGCGACTAAATGGGGCGGTCATGCGGATGAGACTGCAAAAACCGAGGTCCCGTGTCACAGCAGGTGTGGCACGATAAAGATCCCTCCTTGCTCAAAAGGTCATAAGCGCCGAGCATAGGCCTAAATTTTGCAGCCCTTCACCAGCAATGGTGACGTCTCCATACGAGTGAAATATTCTCGAGAGGGACGTTAAACAATATTCAATCAATCATGTATAGAGATATTCATACTAATCTTGTACTTATGAATTCTTCCTGTTCATCAGGATTGGCTTTCAATGATTTGACCGAATCTCTCGGTGCTTTTAATTTGATTTGAGCATGTTATGTAGTACAAAACTTGCATTCCACGTGTTGTATGATATTGTAATTACATGTACATGTATATCATTCATAAAGTCTGACTTATTACATTTGATGAACATCCGCTTCTCCGGTTTGTTAGTTGTACATGAAGTAGCTCTGCTCTATTGATCAGACTTTCGATGAACCAGTTCAGAAGAAATATGATGCATATACGCCAGTGTTTGTTTTTATGGATAAATCAATAATTGTGGACATCTAACAAACATGTAAGTGAGTATTTAATCTTGTCAATTGGAACATTCAGTTCCTGTGTACATGTTCATATATATCCTCTTGATACAAATCATCATGTTTTTATATGACAAGGTTTTCAGGGCCGTAAATTAACCTTCAATTTGGAGGAGGCAGGAAATTAGGCGGGGTCTGGGGGCCGCCCAGGCCCCCAGACGCTGAGCACATTTTGTGCACACTGAACACGTTTCGTGCAAAATCCTTGATTCTAGGGCCTTCTAAGATGTTACTTGACTAACTCATTCTAAAAGAAAGATTTGGAATGCTTTTTAAGGGAGGTATCATGTTCTTAGTTATTGGAAACAACATAAATTCTAATGAACTTTAAATTTTAATTTTTTTTGGCTCAAAAGTTGGAGGAGGCAGCTGCCTCCTCCGCCTCCATGTAATTTACGGCCCTGGGTTTTGATCATTCTAATATACACATGCTTTAATTTCTGCTAAACTTTGATTTATATAGTTCGTGTCCCATCTTTAATTAACGCGGACCATTTCCAAACAACAATAGTCTAGATTAAGATAGATAAATATCATCTCACATTTTTAAAAGTCATGAACTATAAAGGATGCATAATTAAGATTACTTGAAACTCGTATTTCATTTGAGGATGCGAACCAGGAAAACTTGAATGACACATGAAGTTGTTCCGCAACTTAAACTATTGTCTGTCTCAGAAGGGACGCTCTACATCTTTCAAAACGAAACAAAAACACAGGAAGATAATGGTATGAAACAATTTGCATAGATAATCAGACATGATATTCATTAAAAAAAAAAGACATTAAGGTTGATTTGCAGTAAAAGTAGTTCGAATGGTTATTCGATCTGTAATAAAACTATCCTATCTTTGGTGAGTATACATAGTGAGTATTTATCCTTTATTCAACAAGATATCATAGATAGAGATTTATATTCGTCTTTACGTAACAACATCGATATTTGAAGCCCTGGGGTTTAGTAATCTCAGGCAGTGCAAGACGAGGAGAAAACAATGTGTTGATTAAGTAATCTTCTCCTTGATTAATTCAATACTTTGCGTACATTGCAGTTACTGGCGTCATATTTCTTGATATATAGAATTTAAAAATTTTAATTTCTTGTTCTGATGTCAAAGTAAAGAAGCGGACGAATTGCTACATGTTTTTTAACAGATGTTATGAACACTGTAATTTTACAGTTCAGTTGTGGGTGTCCTAGAGGACCGCCAGGATGGAATTGGACAGCTTGGACACACAGAAGGCGGGGAAGCTTTACACCGAGGAAGAAGAACAGTAAATATACTGCATTACTTACATTCACTGTTCGTTATCTTCACCTTTCATTCTGTTTTTCCTGTATCATTTACAGTTTCTAGCTCATTTCACACTACACGAATTGTCATATAAATCGACTGAAAAATATATCTATTGACTTCATGTTTATAAGATGTACATGCATATAGTGTGTAAAGCTTGGAAATGGGTTTCATAAATGCCGGTGACTTTTTTACGATTACACGCTTATTCGAAGGCCATTATACATGTAAATGAGATAAAGTGCAACAACCACAGAATCATTCTTCAATGCCAATTTTGAGAATTTTCAAAATATTTATTGAATTGTATGTTGTGAGTACAATTTTCAAAATGAACCGATGATATTAGAATAGCATAAACGTGTACAGAATACACAGTGTGTTATAGATGTCTGAAGGATAACTTAGGGAAGCGTGCTATTTCATGAACCGTGGAGTGGATACAACAGTCGTGTAACACTTTAGGTTTTGTAGTGGTTTATAAAACCATAAAGTGTATGAATAATTGTAGACGTTCAACATTACCGTCATAATTATATAAAGAGGAAATTTATACCTTTTTTCTTTGTTGTTCTATGGGGGAACCAAACTCCTTTGTGCAGAAATTACCGCCTGCTTTTTTTTAATATATATATCACATCTAATGACTTGACAAAAAAAAACAAAAAAAAAAAACAAGACATTGTTTCCTTATATTCATAGCTTGTAAATCAATTTGTTTCTTTGAAAAGAATAGTTTTTGATATGACTTGTTGTTTTACTTCCCATTCCTGAGGTGTTTTCCCACCACACGCCGTGACCTCTGCATGGCACTAGGAACACTACAGCTCTTTATCCACATCTTTATCAAGTGGGTGGTTTTTTTTCTTTCAAAAACACGTTTTTATCGATATCATAGATTCATGACAATTTGAATGCATCAGTTTGCTATCAACTTCGCTTTGAAGATCATCCGGAATTGAAAGGTTTCTTCATGGGTTTTGTTAATAAGTGACTGCACAAATATTGCATCTATAGTAGAAAGTCCCGTCCTAAAACCAAACTTTGCATCGGTCAAAATACTATATTTTTTCCCATTAGGTCTGAGATTTTACTCAAATTTTGACTGCTCGAATAAAAGAAAACTGAAACTAAAGTTTGAGAATTTTTTTCGAGAAATCCAAGACCGGTACATGGCGAATGAGCATGTACTACTTATGCTAAACGTCTCAGAAGGAGCATGTACTACTTATGCTAAACGTCTCAGAAGGAGCATGTACTACTTATGCTAAACGTCTCAGAATCGATGCGGTCAAACCTGAAACACCCCCGTTACAAAGCCCCATGCACTCGTGCCATGGTCGCATCACACCTAAGACGTATAAACACAGGTTGTGATTGCTCCTTCGCCAAACGCTCGGAATTTAGAAGTGGGAATCCCGAGTCTTTCGGATATGACCTTAAAAACAGGGATCCCGTGTCGAGGCAAACATGAACCCTGACTGTGACGGCCCTTGGCGCTAAGCATAGGTCTAAATGAGTGATACTTCACCTACAACTGGTGACGTCTCAGTATGAGTGAAACATTGGAGAAATGACAGAAAACAGCCAATAAAAAATAATGAAAACATACAATCATAATGTCCTACACACAAATGGAAATATTTTGCTCAACTAAATGCAAAACTGTGTATTATTGAATGTTCAAATCAAGATTTTACAATATCATTTAAACATTTTCCCGAAATTTCAGATCCTCTGCAGACAATGAAGATATTCTACAAGAGGAGAGAGAAGTGATGAGCAAGCCTAGGGTATTACTTCTCAATCTGTCGTGGTTTGGTCTCAGCCTCATGTTTCTGCTGTTGTCTGTTGAGGGTAAAAAATCATCTAAATATTATCCACAATCTTGCTCTACTCTAAATATCTATAAGCAGTACAAGGGATTATGTGTGGTATGAACCTATGCCCCTCCCAGAAATTACTTTCAATGTTTGAAGCTATATGTTTAAATTTATTTGGACGAAGAGTGAATGTACAACGTACTGGCAAATGTTATCATACAAAAAATTACATATGACCACGAATGGTGTATTGAAATGCACATCTTTTTGCCGTTTTTGTTTTCTTAGTGTGCGTCAGATAACATTATATATATTATATTGTATCTACCTTTATGTATTATCTCTTAAAGATTTTGACTACGGATTACTGCTTACTCCTCCTAGGCACCTGGTCCCACCTCTGGTGTGTCCAGGAATCCGTGTTTGCTCAAGTCTTTATTTTGTATTTCTTATTGTCTTTTAAAAGGAGAAGTAAGTGGTGGAAATATAAATAGTGTTTTCCACTACACTCTATGTTTTTAGAACCGACATTGTAAATGGTATTTGAAGTGAATAAATGACGACAGACGATAAAATGCTGCGTTTGTTTCAAATTACAAGAAATAGCACGAAACTTGTAGGGAAATTATCGTGTTTTCCATGCTAGAATTGAAGTTTGAAGTAAATATATTTCCAATATCGTACATTTAACCACAATATGAGGGTCCGAATTATATCCGTATTATACAAAGCACTTACTAGGAATCACACTAGAGATATGGACGTTTCTGTGAATATCTTTTAGTTGTACCTGCCCAGATTCGCTCTTTGGTTGGGGAGGCAGAAAAAGGCAGGTGGCTTGGTGGAATGGTTGCAGCTGGAGCTGGTAAGTATGGCTAATAAGTGTCCTTTGTTTGTATGCTGTTTTACATATTAATTGAGACTTTTTCACTCATATCGATACGTCACTTCCTGTGGACGAAGAGCCACGTGACCTATGGATGGCGCTCAACGCTCAACAGTGAGAGTTCTTTATCGTGTCAACGCTGACTGTGATACGGAGCTTCCATTCTTAAGATCCTATGTGAACGACCCATGACTTGAGAAAGAACGCTGAAGGACATTCATGTATGATAAACGTTGAAGGTTTTACTCGGGATTAAAATTTTAAACGGGGACCTCCTGGTAGCGAAGCGAGCGCCTTAACCGGGTTGTTGCTAATAAGCGAGCAATACCCAAAATTCATGATGGGGGATTGCATAACACCAATTAATGTACGTGTACCTTTCACTTACGGAGCGACAGTAAACATTAAAAATTCAGGGTGAGAGAAGCCAATATCTATCAAATGTAAACCAATATTAAACGGTCTATATAGACATACATGTAACGTGACGTTTTATTTATATACAAAAGCACTGAAAACGCCACGACACGGTTGATTATTTAAAACTCAAATTTTCCACACAACCCGTGTCTTTATCAAGAGACATATATTACATAAACAAATATCACACACCACGAAAAAACAATATATATATATATATATATATATATATATATATATATAAAGCACTAATCTATCCTTTTTTATTTGACCTCGTAACTACTATTAGATCCGATACTTTGGATGTTGAATGTTGTTGGATTATATATTTATATATATATATATGTATATATATATATATATATATATATATATATATATATATATATATGGTAAATTAATTTAAACAGTATTTTATTATGAATAACATAATAAGGATTAGGCAGCAGGCACTGCCTATATAAGCCTTCTCATATGGTAAATTAATGTACAGTAGGTATCCAGAATACAAAATGTCTTTTTCCTTTTGATCTACAATACAGATCAATTTAAAATACATCAAAATGCCAAAAAATAAAAAATAAAAATGCGCAGATGATGAAATAAAGATTAAATAGAATAATACACAGCTGCACCATAAATAATTGACGAATCTGTTGCTCGCCTTAGTTTGCAGTATAGACGTCATAGTTTTGAATCAATACTTACATTCAAATTGACATCCCTATACGTCCAGGTGTTGCAAACCTCATAAAGTCACTTTTGATACGTTTTTTTTTTATATCGACAACAAAGGTGAACGACCAGCCATTCTAGACAATTATTGAACATGATGAATTATGATTCGAAGTTTTACTTCCTAGATGTAACTTAAGTAATCTCGAATAATTGTTACTCAATTTGTACTAATGTGTATAGAATGTTCTGTAAGTTTTTATTTTCGCGATCGCTTTGAACATCGAAACTTTTTTTCCCCTTTGAGAATCGAAACAAAGGTTGACTGTAAAACACCGTGACCTTTATTTAGCAAGCTTTCACAAACTACAAATCAATGGAAGTTAGAACCACACACACACTCTGTATTAAAAAGAAAATCAAGTGTTTTTCTGTTTTGAAAAATCAATTCTAATATTTTCCGCAACAAAGTATTGAACAAAAGTTAATTTTGAATATTTCCTTGTCTTTGCTATGGACCATTAGAGTAGTACGTCTCCAAAAATTATTCTAACATAAAGGTAGACATATTAGCCGGATACTAGTCCAGTTGAATATTTTCAGGTCTGACTTTCTTTACCAGCCCCTTGATTGGTATGGGAAGCGACCGCATAACATTTAAGGTTGGCAAAAGACGACCAGTCATGATGGCAGGGACTTTTATACTATGGCAAGTACTTTATTCTACATATACATGTACAATCATTGTTGTCGACTTATGTTTTCATTGACAAACAACCTATCGCTGATGCATGTACGTAGTTATATTTTGAATATATATATGAAATATTTTAAAAGGTCTGCATCACACTTTGGGTACATACTAGGTATGACTCATAAAATTTAAAGTATATATCAAGATTTCATTTTAAACTCATTGATTTAACATTTCCAATGGATATAAAATGTGAAATAATCCCCACTAGGACTCCACAAAGCAGGAATTGCTCGGTAACATTTGTGTATTGTGTAATCTGATACACAAAATACACAACACATTACGTGGCAATGGCGGTCATCCATTCCTGAAACTTAGACCCTTTGTTTCTTTCTGAAAACCATGGAGGATCCATAAATTTAAGCAAGGCTTCCACGCCTAGTGATTAATATTGAATTTAATAAGGGCTATATTTTAGATCGTGTCCATAACAAATTTAAGTGAAGGTTCACAAGATAATACAGATACGACCCCAAAAACTCTAAGCCGATTGCAGTCCCTGTAAGTGTTTAGAAACGTGGAAGGCGAAGATAACGAACGAGGATCAATCTCATAGCTCCTATGATTGATAATTAATATAATAAAATCGAAAGGATCATATGAGCATTTTCTGAGTATTTGAAATTCAAAAACATGAGTTTGTGATGTCCCCGTACGGCAGTAAGGTAATTATGAAAACCCAAAGAAAGGTATTGTCATTTCTCATTTATTTAAAGATTATTTGGCTGATGATCCACACTGTTTGCATTGTGGCTGTGAATTGGAAGGAAATGTGCATTATTTTCTTGAATGTTCAAATTATAATCAGCAAAGAGATATTCTTCTGCAGCAATTTCATAACATTGGTGTCCCGCTTCAATTGACACCGATTGAACATATTGGTACAGGATACCATATCCTGTATGGTACGAGTAGTTCTGAGTATAAATATAACTTGAATTGCAAAATTATTTCTTATGTTCATAACTACATTAAATCTTCTAAGCGCTTTTCTACATGTTAATTTTGCCCCCGCCCCCCTTTTTTTTTTAAAAATAAAATTTATCTATTTATTTTCTTTTTTCTTCCAACGTCGTACGGGCTGGATTAATCTATATTATACGTATATATGTGTGTATGACTGTAGATGGAGGGTTTTGTAAGTGTACGGGTGTATGTGTAGAACATGTTGATCTACGTCAGCAAAACTCTTATTAACTACTTTCATGTAAACCTCATTACAATATTGTCACATCTTCAAAGAATCCTGTTTATCAATCATACCTTGTACTTGATCTTTGTATTTGGGAGAGGGCCTACATAGACTATGCCTGTTGCCCGATCCTATGGAGTTTCTTAATAAGATAAGTTTTAAAAAGGAAAGGTATTGTCACAAGAAATATACGAGAAACATGAAAGTCATGTCACCATTCATTCAAACGTCAAGGTTCAAGTTTTGCGGACAAACAGACAGGCATACTAAAAACTATATGCCTCCGAATCTACGATTACGGGGAATAAAAAAGGGGTTATTCCGTTAATATTTCATAAATGAATCCATCGTTATGATCCATTTGTGTGTTTACAGATTGAGCGGCGAAAGTGAAAAAAACTGGCAGATGAAATTTAAAGTACACAAACGTCAATTTGAACATCTTGTTCCCTATCAAAGCATCACCCAGATTTGTACTTTGGCATACATGTTCATAAAAAAAACTTTCAAATAAACCCTTGTTGTATTCAAACACAGGAGTGACCTACGTGTATCTTACATTAATTAATATACATGATATTCTAAATCTACATAAACATTCAAGTATATATGTGAAGATACTCACTGTGTACACTGTAAACTATAATAAAATATATGACTATATAGATATATATATATATACACGATGGTTGTCCCAAAAAGTCGTAGTTAATAATTTTCGAAATATGAATCAAATCCAAAAGATTTTTTACATGAGAAAACTATTACTTATTCTAAACATAAATGTAAAATTTGAAATGTTACGGATCACCACGTGACTATATAAGTTGTTATTATATTTGCCTCCGATTTTACCATTAGGATTAAATCAATTTTGTTTTCATGCTTTAAATGATGTCCGATAATTAATTTTACATTAACATTTGCAGTGTTGGATTGATTGGAATGGCACTCAGTTCCTCGAAGTTGTATCTCCCGTAAGTCAATTCAATTTACATCGATTGTGGCCTGTTGGCCGTCAAATGTTCCTCTGTCGCATTGCCGTACACTTTGTGTTATCGTTTATGTACATATTTTGTTTCAGACGAAGAGATTCCGGTTACAAAAACGGAACAGACGAAACAGTATGAAAACATTTCCTGTCGCTTTCTTGCATCTGGAGTAGTATAATGGTTTAAGGACGAAATATTTGTTTTTGTAAATTTTCAATTAAATTCTGAGTAGTGAATACACTTTCAAGATATTAATTACCCCTAGGAATGCTTTGCTATCGAACGAACAATTACTCCAATACTTGGTATTTCGTCTGGAAATAATAGTTAGCTTATTATTGAATGTCATTTAAAGTATGTTTTGTTTCAGTGCCATGGTGATTTAGTAGCACAAAGGTGTCTACCATACATAAATAAAACTGTAAAGAATTCGCACGAGAGTACTGTTTTAAGAGGCTCCCAGCCCACATCTATCCTGGTTGCAGAGAAGAAGGACAAAATCGTTGATGAAAACGATGTTGTAACTGGAAATCTTGGTAATTTTGTCCAATAATAATAATAGCAGTAGACCATACCCATTTACAAATATTAACCTATTATTTTCGAAACAAAGAGTTAAACAGTAGTTTATTATGGCTGTGAAGTTAAATCCACTTTGTAAAAATTAAGAAAACTAGACCAGCTATTTGTTCCACATTTGAAAAGTATACTAGCTCTGGAAATCTATTAGGATTGAATTGACCCACACTTCTGGTCTAGACATTAGATAGCTTTTTGCCCAAAGTTTAAACGCACTACCACAATAGTTAATATACAAACAGTGAACTAGTTTTTGTGCTTCTGTCCCCCACTCTCATATCCTCTGCCTATTGATGACGACGTGAGAGAGCCATGAATAAATCTGGATTCATTCATAATTTGCCTGTAATATCTATTGTACATCCCTCCGTAATGAGGCCATATCATACAACAGGAAAGAAATATCAAGTAGTCTAAATGATGTTATTTAATCATTAAGGACATGTTACTTGTTTTGACCAATGCTGGGGACTCGGAGTCATATAGCAGATATGATTCTTTATCGTACCGTGACACGTGACACGTGGTTTCGTGTTCTAAGTATGATCATTAGAACGATTTGTCTTTTTTCAATTCTAAAGCCGAGCACTGGGCGAAGGAGCACCTGCACACTGTTTTTTGCTTTACCTACTCTGGTCTCGCGGATCATGGGGTCGGAAAGGGTTAAAATTGAATAAACGCTTCAGAGATACATGTATTACGCATTCGTCTTGGCGGTATGGCTTACTGAGATCACTTACTCTCGATAAAGTGCTATCACTTATTGGTTTTGAATAAGTGATGTCACTTGTTGGTTTAACTATTCGTCCTTTCACTTCATATTCTCTTGTCTATAAATCATACTCTTTGGGAAGTCAATTTATCTTGCAGTTTAAAACGTTCGTAATAAAACGGAACAGAATTTACAATATTTCTAAGCCAAAAGTGTAGTTGTGAAATATCAGAGCTCTCATTTAAACAAGTTATTTCAATTTGTATTGCCCACACTAAATCTATTCATGTCTTTTCAATGAAAAGGGATATTGTCCGAGAATTGAAGCATTGTAAACGTTGTCTTGTGTTTTCAGGTCTGTACATATTTTTCTACTTGATTGTCACATTGTCTTTTGCGATGATAACCGTCCCCTACAATGCTCTGATTGCCGACAAGTCACACCATTCACAAAGAGGTACACCTGTATAGACAATATATTCAATGCTGTTTCATAAAGGTGGTTATTTACGCGTGAGGGAAATTTACACAAATTACGCGGTCACTTTGTAATCGCGTAAATTCCCCCCTCGGGTATAGTTATGAAAATTTGATATAATATATATTTTATTCAGTTACCGCGTATTTTTTCCCCACGCGTACTGTTGAACGAGGAAAAACGCGTATTTAACACCCGGCGTAAATAACCACTTTTGCAGTAATGGTTCATCAAATCATTATTTCGACAATCGACATATTATATTCTAATCTCCACTCAACTGATTGTAGGTTTTAACTCCGGAGTCATGGGCTGTATGATCTTAATGGGCAATGTGAGCGGAGCAGCCGTAGGAATAGGATTGTCGGTATATACAAAGCTTCTCAGAAACGAGTTCATTATCCGAGTGAGAAAAAAAACCCCACCTCTACATTGTAGCAGATATTGGGTGGAGGAAGATAAAATGTAATTATTACACCTGATAAATTGTTTTTTATGACTTGCAGGAAATGGGTGTCCTGGGGGCTTATGGAACAGCAATCGCCGTAGTGATGATTAGTGTCTGTATAACCGTCTTCACGACAACAGAAAAACCTGGAAAGCAAATCAATGAACCCATAGGTATGACTTGTTGATTCTTGTAACAACTTACAGATCCTGAAATCGAACTAGTTGCGGATACTAAACCTTATTCATATCTATTTCTATTGCAGGGTGTCTCCAAATTTTCTGTGCATTTTGGGAACCATTAAAAGGTAACAATAATTCAGCTTAGAATACTTTGAATTCATATTCAAACGGTATTTACTAAGCTGAATTATTCATTCATTATACAGAGAAACCTGTCTTATCCGACATGCTCTTGGCGAAATGAATATATAAGTTTAGACAAATTTCGGATTGTGCGGTGTAAAGAAGAGAGGTGTCGGATTAAACAAGTTTAACTGTGACGTTCTAGTCTGTAATATCACTGAGTGTTGTTGGGATACAAGGTTCAGTCGTTGTTATTGTTGCTTAGAGGAACAGTAATACCCTGACAATTCATGACACAATGACAAGGTACACGTGCACTGCGGGCCAGATAACGCAATGTATGACAAAATTGTAAAGGTGAAGATAACGAAGTGATGCCTAGGAGGAGTAAGCATCCCCTGTCGACAGGTCACGCCCGCTGTGATCCCTATAAATTGATTAAGTAAACGGAGTAATCCGTAGTCAAAATGGGTATTTAAAGAGCAGCTTAAGAATTAGTATGGAACACAACAGACAGGTTGTATTTGTATTACGTTCAAAGTGTGCACAGAAACATAGACAAGGATATAAAACTGGACATGAATTTATCTATATATACTGCAATCACTAAACCTTCACAATGGTATATTCACTGATATATAATTTCTTTAGAGCACGACTTCCGATGGGTGTTCATAACCAGATTTTTAATGCAGCAAGGTGTTTCCACAGTAACAGGGTGAGTAGTTTTACAATATTTAAATGATAATGATATCATGTGACACTGGTCTTTACATATTGAATCGCTCAACTAGATTTCAATATCAGATCACTTTCCCGTATCCTTAGTTGACAAGTATTGCAGGTAGTAAGTTCTATATGTGATGTTTGTTTTTGGAAGGTTTCTTGAGTATTGGTTGTCTGATATGATACAACTCCCCGACTGTTGGAATGCTGGAAGGGGTGTGGCGATCATGCTTTTACCAATGTTATTTGCAGCAGCTCTCAGGTTTCAATTTCACTGGCAACTGTTTCAGATTCGCTTCTACTTTACACTTGTATTTTTTAAAAATATTTTTCCTTTTCAAACTACAAATTAGTGTAAACTATATTAATTTTGCGAATTATTAATAACTGGAATTCGTAGCATGAACCTTAAACACATATCAATGTTTCGTCCTGTATTATGCTACGAAATACAATATTTGCAATTATATAATTGTCTCAAGCTGTTTACAATAATCTAAATGCATCTGCGTTTTCAAAATCTGTTTTGTTCTTGTAAAGTTCATACATGTAGCTAATATATGATTCTAGCTCTCAATGTGTTAGTACAGTTGATGTATATATGACAACTTTTTCTTGCAGTTCTATCATATTTGGTATTGTTTCTGACCGTTTTAACCGGAGGAAGCCAATCGTTATAGCAGCAGGTACGTTCACGTGAAGATCAAAATACTCGTTAGATATCAATATGTTGGTGTTCACAACATTCAATTTCCTTGTAAGTGTAAAAAACTAATTTGTGTTTTCCAGCATTCATCATGTGCATATGTATATCGACATTGACGTACATAAGCGGACCCTCGGCCTACTACATCGCCGTTATCTTGGCACTCTTCTTCGGTCAGTATGCAACACAACATACATGTGCTCATTTTTTTTGTGTGTTAAGAAATTACCGAACGTTTCAGAAAACATTCAATCATTTTGATTGATTTAGGAAATTTGACTTTTCCAAGAGTGTGATTTAAAGATTTATTCATGCTTGGATCACGATATTCAGGTGAAATTAAAAAAATGTTAAGATTGCTATCAAAATGATAAACTTTGATAAATTTCATAAAATTTCTGATCACCAAGACCCACATATTGTCCCGAAAAATCCCTCACGCTGTAAGTACACCCTAGCTCGATCAACACAATGTCATTGGTTTTAGGTGTTGTATTAGATAGGTATTGTATATCAAATCATATCGCAAAATCTAATAAATCTTGATTGTCAAAGTTTGTGTTACTCTGTTGGATATCAAAAGCAAGCTTGTAAAGCGATTTAACAAATATTTACTCAACAATTTCTGTTATTCACGCATACTGTCTCTTTAAACTTGACTTTTCACAGATACATGTATATTGCTCAGAGTACCTCTTTTCATGTACAAATCAAATTGTATCATAATATGACCATAAGTTTTTCATACACATTATCAATATTCAGATTAATGTGTGGACTTGTCAGCTCTTTTTGTTGTCTTGTCAGATAGTTATGGCGACTGGTTAGATTTCTATATTGACTTGCCAAACTTTTTTGTCGACTTGTCACATTTTCACGTATTTAAAATTTCTACATGAATACATGTCCATGCCAAATATGTACCATATTCCATGGAAACATTTTCTGAAGTTTACATAAGGATCTGATAAATGGACATATAGATTAGTCATCCTAAAAGATGACATAATTTTCTAGCAAGTCATTAATATTATTTGACAAGTCGACACAGGTCTGACAAATCTTTATTTGTTAATCCCGTGGGGATCCGGGTTAGAATAGGTCCTCAGTACTCCCTTGCTTGTCGTAAGAGGTGACTAAATGGGCGGTCCTTCGGATGATACCGCAAAAACCGAGGTCCCGTGTCACAGCAGGTGTGGCACGATAAAGCTCCCTCCCTGCTCAATGGCCATAAGCGCCGAGCATAGGCCTAAATTTTGCAGCCCTTCACCGACAGTGGTGACGTGTCCATATGAGCGAAATATTAAACAATATCTAATCAATCAGTCAATCTGATAAGTCGATTTAACATCTAACAAATCAAATTGACATCTGACAAGTAGACATAATTATCTGACAAGTCGACTTGTCAGACATCAATATCGATTTGCCAAACTGAGATAATTATGAGGATTTGTTGGATATTGTTACGTCGGGATGAAAGATAAATGTGACCACTTGTTGGATTATTATGATGTTTTGTCAAAAAATTATGTCTATTTGTCAGTTGATTGATTGATTCATATGGAGACGTCACCACTGCCGGTGAAGGGCTGCAAAATTTAGGCCTACATGTATGCTCGGCGGTTATGGCCTTTGAGCAGGGAGGGACCTTTATCGTGTGACATGGGGCCTCGGTTTTTGCGGTGTCATCCGAAGGACCGCCCCATTTAGTCGCCTCTGACGATAAGCAAGGGGGTACTGAGGACCTATTCTAACCCGGATCCCCACGGAATTCTCTATTTGTCAGAATATAATTATGTTAATTTGTCAGATAATCGTTTACTTCTTAGACAGTAATGTCGATAACAAGCTGAGAGTAGATTGTTGTTAAAGGAATTAACACGCTTTGATAACGAGATACAGCCTACTCTGGATATATTGAAATTCAGGGGATTGACCTGAATTGCTCGTTATATCCAAAGTTCAATAAGACCAATATTGAACTATATGAATTATATTACCGGGGTTTAGTTTTACCTCAGAGAAGAGGAGGTTCAATGAAAGCAACGTTCATGTACTGTATCAGATAGTTCACAGGGCCGTAAATTAACCTTCAATTTGGAGGAGGCAGGAAATTAGGCGGGGGTCTGGGGGCCGCCCAGGCCCCCAGACGCTGAGCACATTTTGTGCACACTGAACACGTTTCGTGCAAAATCCTTGATTCTAGGGCCTTCTAAGATGTTACTTGACTAACTCATTCTAAAAGAAAGATTTGGAATGCTTTTTAAGGGAGGTATCATGTTCTTAGTTATTGGAAACAACATAAATTCTAATGAACTTTAAATTTTAATTTTTTTTGGCTCAAAAGTTGGAGGAGGCAGCTGCCTCCTCCGCCTCCATGTAATTTACGGCCCTGGTTCAGTGTAAGCGACGTTCATGTACAGTATCAGATAGTTCAGTGTAAGCGACGTTCATGTACAGTATCAGATAGTTCAATGTAAGCGACGTTCATGTACAGTATCAGATAGTTCAATGTAAGCGACGTTCATGTACTGTATCAGATAGTTCAATGTAAGCGACGTTCATGTACAGTATCAGATAGTTCAATGTAAGCGACGTTCATGTACTGTATCATATAGTGTAAGCGACGTTCATGTACAGTATCAGATAGTTCAATGTAAGCGACGTTCATGTACTGTATCATATAGTGTAAGCGACGTTCATGTACAGTACCAGATAGTTCAATGTAAGCGACGTTCATGTATTGTATCAGATAATGTAAGCGACGTTCATGTACAGTATCAGATAGTTCAATGTAAGCGACGTTCATGTACTGTATCAGATAGTTCAATGTAAGCGACGTTCATGTACAGTATCAGATAGTTCAATGTAAACGACGTTCATGTACTGTATCAGATAGTGTAAGCGACGTTCATGTACTGTATCAGATAGTTCAGTGTAAGCGACGTTCATGTACTGTATCAGATAGTGTAAGCGACGTTCATGTACAGTATCAGATAGTTCAATGTAAGCGACGTTCATGTACAGTATCAGATAGTTCAGTGTAAGCGACGTTCATGTACAGTATCATATAGTGTAAGCGACGTTCATGTACAGTATCAGATAGTGTAAGCGACTTCAATATAAGTACAGTAGACTGTATTGAGTTCCTAGTCATGATGACTATTTTCTGACGAGTCGACATATTTATCTGAAAAGTCTACATACCGGTATGCATCTAACAAGTGGTGGCAGAAATATGCCACCATACAAATCACAATGTCGCTTAATTAAGTTTCACTTTTCACGCAATCACCAGGATTGCTCTTTGACGTTTTAGCGTTTTCATGCACAAATCAAATTGTATCAATGACCTAAAGCCTTTTCATTGTTTTGGTTATTTTCATTGTCTTTTACCGTCAAAATGTTACCCAATCCTGACTATTCTGAAGTTGTTTATAGGCCAGTTCGTCTGACCTCCCGACTTTTCCGGGGTTTTGTTTTTGATCGTGAAACATGCTTGGCAAACCAGATTCACCTTTCGTGACGGTGGATAAAATCTATCAAGAATTATGAACCAACATTGTAACTGTCCAGTTAACAAGTTCAAACTTTTGTCACAGCTGATCCACGTTTTCAAGTGTTGTTACCCTTTACAGTAAAATAGTCTTCATCATTTGGGGACTGGTTGGGAATGATGCTTGTTATTGTAAAACCACTTCGAAGTGGTAATCTACAAACCAATAAAAAAAATATGGAGTAAAATAGATACATTATCTCTTCTTAAATTAATTTGATGAAGATTTGATTTGATGCGTTTTCTTCTTACTGTTTTCTCAATATAGGAATCGGATTTGGATCGTTCCAGTCGGTTGATTTTGCTCTAGTCATGGACGTCCTTCCAGAGGAGAAGGACAAGGCAAAAGACCTCGCTGTCTGGCATCTTGCCCTCATACTGCCAAATGCACTTGCCACGCCCGTGGGAGGATTGATTTTGGATTACTTTGAAAGTGTCAATTGTAGGATAGGCTTAGGTTACATCATACTGTTTATTGTCACAACCGTATATTTTCTACTGAGTGGTATATTTGTAACGAGAATTCGGCAGGCTAAATGATTACAGAATGGCACATCTTTAAACAGACAATGCGCACTTTTTGCAACAAATTGTTATATCTTTAACTTGTATTTCTACTTAAGTTTTTTCTTTGAAATTAAAATGTAATATTCAAAGCAAATTGTTCACAAAGTAAAGTCGGAGAATACCGCTATATGCTGTAACACTTTTCTATGCGACGGCCATAGATAAATGAACAGCGGGGGCACATTCTCAACTTTCAGAAGTGGGAGTCACAAATATGTACGTGCACTCAATTTTTGTCTGAATAATTTTTAAGTTATTTGCCTATCATTCGTATGTATATTTCTGTCGAAAGTATATATTCTTTATAAATATATTGACATAGTAATTTATTGATTTTCATACTTAATACCTGTGATAATTATTACATCTAATGATGAAATAAAAGAATGTTACCTCTGTATATAATGGATTTGGTTTTCACAAAATATTCGAAAGATGTATGCATAATGCATATTTCTAATAGAACAGAACATCATACTGGCGTAATTTTGTTCCACAATGAACGTTAATATTGGTCCTTCTTTTATAGATAAAAAAATAAAAATGCAGTCCAAAGTAATGGAGAAAAAAATTTGTAAATGAACAACATGCACATTAAAAATAACAACAAGGTAACTGACTAAGGTTTTCGGTACTTAGTTCACGACGTTGTTACCCAGCCAGCTAACGTAGTTGACCACTCGGGTATACACACCAGGCTTGAAAGCTTCAGCACAGCCAAACCCCCAGCTGGTGATTCCTACAAAAATAATGTTAAGTACCAATCACAGTATTCTATTCTTTTCAAATGCTTTAATGTACGTTAGCAATACTAAACAGGTATGTTTTTAAGTACTATAAGACCATTCATTCAATATGTGTATATTGTCTCTAAATTTGAGATATAAAGCATTTATCAGATAAGCATTTCTGAACAAAATGGATGCAACCTGTTTGTATAATTAGAAAATTAACTTGTTGATATAAAATTTATAAAAGCAACGTCACATCTAGAAGAATCCATTACATGTGAGGTACCATGATCCTCGAGAGCTACAAACTAAAGGTCCTCCACTATCTCCCTACGAGAAAAAAACTCCAAAATTTATAAATCTTCAACCAAAAATAATCTACAGAAAAGTCATTGATACAGTTCTGCTTGACGTGTGGATTGCTGATTGGCAATACCTCCTGAAATCACGAATATGACTTTAATTCTTTCAAATCTTTGGATGATTATGTATGAAGTGTAGATTGCTAATTACAGAAAATTCATTTAATTTGAAATTGAATGATTGCATTATTTAGCATGTGTGCTGAAAGTGAATGCAGTATTCTTTTTGACATGTAGTCTTGTACTTGACAGGAGTCCTTTCCGCCGGGTTCATACCCAGCACAAATCATGGTGGTCGTATCCATATATCTACCATAGTAATCACGGCTGGCACAGGTGGATTGATCAATGATTGGCACTGTCACCTGTCTTAAAACTAAATTAGATCCTGTACCTGTAAACAAAATACAATTAACTACTTTACATGTACTAGTAGCTATGGACATCGTGCACGTCACTAATAGAAATACATGTAATCATAAGGCCCCATAAATACTAAACTAAAACGATTTTTAGGTTACGAAATGTGTTTTTTCTTCTTCTAGATTTGTACAGTCCTAACTGTAACACACCTAGGGTGTCTCCCCATCCTGTGGTGAAGCAATTCGTTCCAGTATCTACATCAACTCCACTCACACAGTATCTACATCAACTCCACTCACACAGTATCTACATCAACTCCACTCACACAGACTGGGCTAACGAAATAGTTGATTTGTGCAGGCGTACTTAGCTCCATCAGAGCGATGTCGTTGGTGAGTTTGGAACTACTGTAACTATTATGACTTATGATGGTTTTAACAGACAGATTCTGTTCAGAGGACTCTGTTTTTGATCTGTCGTGTTTTCCCAAGCGAACGTGCCATTGTGAGACTGTCGCCATGGAACTATAAGAATATTGTAAAGTAAATCATATGATCAGAAGTGATGAAAGAATTAGATAGGTTACATGAGGAATATCTGCTAGTTCCAAATGACGAAGCTTTTGATAACAGCCTTCGTTTGAGAGACTCATTAGTACAACTGTACTTTAAGAGAACTTGGCTTGAATTCCACATTTAGTAATCCATACATTTTCCCTCGCAAAGGACACATTTCTACAAAATGACGTTTCGGTTTTAAACACATTTAATATTCCAGTCAATGGGAGGAATGGTTTTGAGTTGTTGTACCTATACTGAATTCCAAACCTTCACAAACGCATTACAAAGATACACTGCAGATATCAGTAAATATTCGGACAAGCTCATATCCTTACTCCTCACAAATATATTAATTATTGTGCAGGGATATCTTCAGATGTACTATGTCATAACAGTTTCGAGAAGGTGTAAATTCTCAAAATTTCGAAACTTTTGTAAATTTTAAATGGCTAAGCTTGTCCATAATGAGCAGCATCATCACGTACGACTTTTCAACACTTTACAAGACGATTCCTCAAGATGAATTGAAAACTAGGTTTTTGAAATCATAGACAGCGAAAATGGGAGTATTCAACCCAAACATACGTTCTTGTTAAAAAATCATTCCGAATCTACACATAAAGACTCTGAAGTTGATATTGAAAAGATATATGATTTCTTATTGACAACATTTATGTAATCTTTGTAGATCAGGTCTTCTAAAAGTCTGTTGGAATTCTCATGAGGCTGAATGTATTATATAAAAAACTTCTACATGAGAAGTAGAAATTTCTGGTGGCCTTCAACTCGTCATTTAGATATACATGTAAAGACGACGTTTTATTTATTAACAATATTCATTCCAATGTTGATTCAATGAAAGGCGAAGATAACGAACAGTGATCAATCTCACAACTCTTATAAGCAATAGAAAACAGAGAGTGGTGCAAACACGTACCCCTGGATATACCTGAGGTGGGATAAGGTGCCTAGGAGGAGTAATCATCCCATATCGACCGGTCACACCCGCCGTGAGCCCTATATCTTGATCAGGTAAACGGAATTATCCGTAGTCAAAACCAGTGTGGCAAGAACGGCCTAACAATCGGTATGAAACATATCAGACAGCATTAGACCCAATGAAAGGTATTGGCAATCTAGATCGTTATAACGACCATAGAATTTGCGAAATGCTGATTTTAAACGAGACGGTTGGAACCCCTGCACCATCAACTTGTTTGTCAGTAGCATGCGTCGATTTAAAAACTGACCATACGCAGAAAAAGCTTTTGCGTATCGAATCAGTAGAGAGATGTAAACACCATATACAGGTGATAATGGAATATTGCTACACAAATATGGGAAGTTGACGAAAAAGAAGTTGAAATCATCCCGTTTGTCATAAAGTTGAGTTGTTCGTTTGCTGTTAATATCTACTTTCAATAAAATATCTAAGAATGAAGCAGACGTGGACGACTCTGTGGTGTCTTTTATTTTTAGTTCACTGGGATATATTGAATCGACATGTGAATGGAAATTATTATTGTTAATAGATAATACATCGTCGATGTATCTAAATGTCGAATTGAAGATCACAACAAGAGATTGTTCTCACGTAGAAGTTTTTGAATAAATTCTGCTTCATAGGAATATAAAAGCATAAAAAATATATCCCTGTAAATTTGAAATAGAGAGCCTTCCACATGGAAGTTAATGATTGGTTGATTGTATATTGTTTAACGTGCCGCTCGAGATGTTTTCCCCACTCATATGGAGATATCACCATTCCCGGTGAAGAGCTGCAAAATTTAGGCCTATACTAGGCGCTTACGGCTTTTGAGCAGGGAGAGATCTGTGACGTGGGGTGTCGGTTTTTGCGGTCTCATCCTAAGGACAGCCTCATTCAGTCGCCTCTTACGATAAGCAAGGAGTACTGAGGACCTATTCTAACCCGGATCTCCACGGGAATGGAAGTTAATGGCAAACTAACACAGCATTATGAGAAACGGAATGACTACCCATATTTATGTAGCAATATTCCATTATATTCTGGATATGGTATTTGTTTTCAAAGTGATTCGATACACGAAGATGTGTTCTGCGTATGATCAATCTGTAAAGCGATGGAGGCTACTGACCAAATAGTTGATGTTACAGGGATTTCAACAGTCTCGTTGAAAGTGAGAATTTCGCAAATGACCGTTAAAATGATCTTATTTGCAAATACAACCTGTTATTGGGACGAATGTTGTCTGATGTGTTTCGTGTAAAACTTATACGGTACCAATTTTGATGCACCAGATGAGCATTTCGACAAACAATGTCTCTTCAGTGATGCTCAAGCCGATATTTTGGAAATTCGAAATGACAAAAAACTTGTTACAGCTAAAAGGAAAACTAAAGTGCCAAAAAAAATCCAAAAAAAACAACAACACACAACGGGGGCCAAATTCGTCCAAGGATCAGAGCTATGCATGAGGGAGATATCATCCTTAATTTTGAAATGAATTTCTAAATTTTATCCCAGCAATTAAATATACATCCGTATTTTCAAGCTAGTAACGAAGTACTTAGCTACTGGGCTGTAGAAACCAATTTTTAGACCATTCTTTACTCTGTTTATCTGATCAAGAAAAAGGGATCATTGCTGGTGTGACCGGTAAACACAAGCAAGCTTACTATCCCTAAACACTTGATCCCACTTTCGGTGTTTCCAGGGGTCCATATTTGATATCTTCTCGAGTTTGTATTCTATGTAACATTGATGACATTTATCACTGTTCGTTATCGTCACCTATTTTTATACACATAGTTTTGTACGAATATATATTACTGATCTTTAATTCGAGTTGTACAAAATCTTTGGTGTTACGAGTGCACATAACAAGAGAACTGTTACTAGTACCGAGTTTGCTGGCATCGAGTTATAAGAGCATAACATTAACACTGTTATTAGTACGATAACAATGATTTGTTTGTTTCACGTCCGAGTGACACCCCCACTTTCATCCCCTCCTGCGCAAACTATGAAATAAATTTTAGTTGATTGGACAGGGAATTACTTACCTACCTATCTACCTCTCTACCTACCTCTCTATACCTACCTACCTACCTAAGTTTAAAAGCATAACCGATATCTGTATGCAGCTGAGAAGAAATATAAATTCGAATTTCCTCATTTCATTTTTCAATCTTCTAAAACTAACCAAGGCATAGGTATTGTGTGGGACAAAGTGCAAGGTCTATGGGTCAAACAAAATGACTTATTAATTCCAATGTGTTATGTTCACCGTTTTCTGCTCTTGAGTTTAATGGACGACTTAAGCAAAATCATTTAATGCCCTGCTGAAAAAGGTCTTGGTATCTAAACAATCTCCATAAAGTGATAGTAGTTTACCAGGAATAAATGAAGGGGGAAGTCCTGCTATGGAGGGGGGGGGGGAGTCTGACTCTACAACTAGTGATAGAGTAGGTCTTCCCATGGGGAAGTCTGGTTCTAGAGTGAGCCTTCACCGGGGGTTCTCCTGCTCTAGAGTGAACCTTCCCCTTCTCCTGCTCTAGAGTGAGCCTTCCCCCAGAGGGAAGGCTCACTCTAGAGCCAGACTTCCAGGGGAAAGGCTCACTCTACAACACCGGCACGGTACGTTTGAAGTTTCTCTTTCACAGCAGTAAATATTTTCGCAGGGAGCAAAGATTGGGGCTTGGTAGAACATTTACTAGATCCAGGAATGTATCTATGAATATGTTTGTAAGGGTTTTTGTGAAGTTCCATTGCTTCATCTAGTACCGAGTTATTATGTTTCAGATTCAGTATTTTACCATACCCTTGCACGCAATGCGCCGCAGTGATGACGTATTTATCTGATACCAGGCTTCCCCCCACATATGTGCGTTCCTTGAAATTCTAAAGACGCCTACATTGTAAATAAAAGTGAATGTAAAAGTTGAAATTTGACTTCATTTGTAACATAATATATCAAACATTTATATTTTAACTATAATGAATTCTCAATTATTGCATATACGTGCCATCCATGGCCAGCTGTTAGCGTGAGCCTCAGTTCCACCGACAATATACGTCACAGCAGGGCTGATGGACGGGCTTCCACATCCTGCCTGATTTATATTTTGCAAAATGGCCGTCAGATCTGCCTGAACTAGCTGGGTATCCGTGTTATGACCATTTCCTCCATGAGGTCTCCTGTGAGGTTTTGCTATCAATTATAAGCACACAAGTATATGAATATGGTTATATATATTTATCCAAATTGTTTTTGTTTTTTTAAATCACAGTGTCTTTCATTTCATATTTCTCAGGCGTTACATTTTAGAATAGTTTTTAAATTAAATTAAAAGGTTTACATTATTAAATTACTTTATTCTTAATATTTAAAAACGTAATGCCTGAGGATTATGAAATGAAAGCGCATGCATGAAAATTTTAACATTGTTTAGTGTTTATTTTATTTCTTTTAATACTATATATATATATATATATATATATATATATATATATATATATATATATATATAATTTCAACTTCAGACTACTTGTGGATAGAATCAGAGTGGTATTTACCAAAGTAATTTTTTTTTGAATGACCGATCACTAGATATGAATATTTCCGTTTTCCATTTTTGTTGACGAAACAACTGTCTATGATGTCAAAGAGTCTAGTCTTTAATCTATCGCGAGGAATGACCGTGTAAAGTGTTGAAAAGTCGTATTTTTTATGTTGTTTTGAGAAACGTTTTGCAATTTCAAATTTACTAAAAGTTCTTTAGAATGTTCTAGAATTCACATTTGATTTACATCACTTCTGGTATATGTAATCGCACAGTACGCATGGCCTTTCTCCTTCATAGCTGTCAATATTTTCATGAGGAGCAAAGATAGGGGCTTGGTAGAACACTTACTGGATCCAACAATGTATCTTTGTTTGAAATGATTTTTATGAAGTTTAGGAATCCAATCTAGGTACAGTAACTCGTATTCATTCAAACCATTGACTGGGAAATTAAATGTGTCTAAAACTGAAGCATGGTTTGAAAGAATTTCATCTTTTGAAAGGACAGCTGAGCACGATTATCAAAAGTGGAATTAATACAAAGTTCGTTTAAAATACAGTAAAAACATGAATTTCCTAAAAAAAAAGATAAGAGAATTGTAAATTTTCTTTTGATGTTCAAATGTTGACAAGTATTACCCCTTCCTACATATCCCCCCCCCCCCCCCCACACACACACACTGTTTATTGGACAGCTGAATTTAGAAGTTACATTCCATACGGTAAAGTCTATCCATTTTACTTATAAGAACATAAATTAAGTTTTTATTTTCATCATTTGTTAATGAAATTTGCAGCAAGTGTCGGTAAATGGTAACAATGTAAGCGATAAACATTCTGACAGTATCATGCTCACTCTGTATCTTTTTAGACTTGTATATATTTAAACGGCATGCAATTATATATCGTTTAAAGTAGATTATCTAAGTTTTGCTAATCAAATCCAATCCTTTTGTCAATGTGACAATAGCATATGTTGAATTCAAATCACTCACGCAAGCTTCATGATGTGTGACTCACATTTAATATAATGTGTTAATATGATATTTGAATTCCTGACATTAAGGATTTATCTTGTTTATAATCTCAATGCATCCAACTATGACAACTCTTATTATTTATATACTTCCAACTATGACAGTAAATTGTGTTGGAATCAGTATTATGCTAAATGACTATACTGCATTGCGTTGAATTTTGAAATAAATATTGTCCAGCTCCAAATGTTGAATTCAAATCACTCACGCAAGCTTTATGATGTGTGACTCATATTTAATATAATGTATTATGATAGTTTATGGTCAATGGTATGTTTATAATAAAATTTCGAATGATTAAAAGTTACAATCTACAATTTTGTTATGATTGCTACCATAAACGACAAAAGACTTTTACCATCAAGTTTCAATATATGATATAATCAGAATACGGGTCTTTAGCCTATTTGCATGTTACCCTGATGTGTCCTTAACAGAATCTTAGATTATTATATTTCCTGCCATATAGAAACTTTCTTACCGATTACCAGGCACACAGCAGAGAGAAGGACTGCTACTTTCAACATGGTGGTTACGACTGACCCACAGACATGGCCAGTGCTAGTTTTAAAGGATTAATCGTGGTCCGATTATTTCAGTGTGAAACTGACAGCTTACACGAGTACATGCAATCAAACACAAGAGGCCAAGTTTCAATTACCTCAAATGAGTTATCTGTACAGGTCACAGTGTATTATTTGGAACCTTAGATAGTCTGTCTTGATAATGCTCAGTCTTCGTGTACGTTTAGGAGTTTTGTGCAGAGGGATTGTGTAATGTGATCCTATTCGGTAGAAAGGCGTATTACATATATCAATAACTTGATTCAAAATCATACTGTGAGAAGAAATTAACATTAAAGGCGGATTTTGAAACAATAATGGGGAAGAATCTCTTTGAGGCGATTTAAGATTATTTCTTATTATAAAAGATGAAGCGGGGGCAGGTTTCGAGTTCATGATCTAGCTTGTCCGTTTCTTGGTATTGTAAGTTCTAGTTTTTGTTTTTGTCCAAAACATTTATCAGCAGGAAGAATTGTTTCTTATATTAAACTGCTACCATGAGAAGGTTCAAAGCATTTGGAAAGGTGAAATCTGGCATCTCTTGAGATGGTATGTTTCATTGCTATAGACTAGAACAGGCGACGTTTTGTCTATTAACAATAATAACTTACATTCTTATGCCGATTCGATATTATCCCTGTGAGCTCGAAATGAAAGGCACCACAGAGTCGTCCACTTCTGCTTCATACATGTACTTGGATATTTTATTGAAAGTAGATATTAACGGCAAACAACTCAACTTTACGACAAACGGGATGAATTCAACTTCTCCATCGTCAACTTCCCATATTTATGTAGCAATATTCCATTATCACCTATATATGGTGTTTACATCTCTAAACTGATTCGATATTGATAGTGCAGGGGTTCCAAAAGTCTCGTTTAAAATCAGCATTTCGCAAATTCTATGGCGGTTATAATGATCTAGTTTGCCGATACAACCTATCATTGGGTCAAATGCTGTCTGACGTGTTTCATGCCGATTGTTAGGCCGTTCTTGCCACACTGATATTGACTACGGATGGCTTCGTTTACCTGATCCGAGATATAGGGCTCACGGCGGGTGTGACCGGTCGACAGGGAATGCTTACTCCTCCTAGGCACCTGATCCCAGCTCATGTATATCCAGGGGTCCGTGTTTGCCCAACTCTCTGTTTTGTATTGCTTATATGAGTTATGATTGATCACTGTTCGTTATCTTCGCTTTTCAGGTAACCTCAAGTATCATAATAACTAGGAAAATACAGTATCAGATTTAGAATTGTCTAGCACTTTTCACTGAGAATATTTCAGGAGATGCATGGGATTTATTACCGCCGATCGATTTCCAATTTTAGACACTCTTCAGAGAAAATGGCTCTAATTGAAGTGTGTGTGCATTTTTCGCAAAAATAATTAAAAAGTAAGTTTGATTGCTCATTTGAATCATAATCCTGTAATGTTAAAAATGTTTGGATCTGAAATTAGATCAGCTGATACGTGTCAAATCATCTATGTCATAAAGCGGAGGAAATATAACACATTTGTATGTATGCACGAAATCATAACTTACTTTAATATCCTGTAGTAGCACTCATCAAAGAATAATTGGATATGTATTTGACCCAATCTAGTGTCTGTTCGTCTGCTAATTTTCATATGCAGATCAAAGGGAGGGCATTAAATTGAAAGCGTGTTCTATACTACTTCTTTACCACTTTAAAACAGGGACATTTGTTACCCAAATTCCATATTCAAATAGGTCTGATCTTACCCCTCCCAAGATTGCGTAGAAAGAAATCCAAACCAAAACGTTTGATTGTAATTCATGTGTAAATGTCTAAAATGATAAAGTGGGGGATCTAGATGAGATGATGCACCCCCATCTTGATTTAAAGTTTTATGAAAATGTTCAGTCTACGCAATCCTTTAGGGCAGAAACTGTATCACCTTGTTACTTTGAAACATTTTTGTTTCTCCATAATAGAAGTTGTAGCTAAAAATAGTTAGGATCAATATCAATCAAATAATTTACACATCTAGAACAACATTTGCAGTCTAAAGGAGATCTACGTTACATAATTTCTTACAAGAATATCTCGTCATCTGACTAATGGTATTTTTAGAATGTGTTCATCGTCCGTTGGTTAATGCCATTTTTTTTTTTTTTTTTACATTTTGCTATAATGAATAATACGGATCCAATGACAACTAAATTTGGTGCAAGATGTCTTAGACAAAGAGTCTAGGCCTCCTCTATCAGTATCAGATGACAGATTGTTTGAATGATTTTTTCAAAGCAAATAAGGTTATGCTTAAAAAGATTCGAGCCAAATTGTGGTTTAAGAGTTTTTAAAGAATTTTTAATGATATCGGAACATTTAGTTTGGTGGGTGATCCCTTATGTATATATTGATTTCTTTATCTAATTTTGTACCGTTATGCATTCTTTAAATGAAATTTTAAAAAGTCTAAATAAATTCATACTGAATATGATTTTACGGCGTTTACCTAGATAATTTATGCTCAAAATTAAAAGCAAAGAAGAAATCCAGCCTGTAATGTTTTCAAATTGAATATGTGTCCATACCATATAAGAATATTTTCACAAATTAATCACTTGTAAGAGAATAATATTTAAACGTTGTGTTTGATATTTTTTTAAAAATGTGTTTTAAAGACAGAGAGAAAAAAAAACAGCTTGATTTGTTTGTAGTAATTCAGATGGGAAATTTTGAATGAGGCAGATTATGTTCAATCGATTAAATCTTTTTATCAAACTCATTTACATACCTATATCTTTGGTTATATCTGTACCATTGAATACCTTCTTTGAAATGAATTAAAGATTTTAAAAATCTAATTACATTCAATATGATTTTCCGATCACTTTTCTTGAAAAGTATGTGATAAAAATTTCATTTTCTGGAGGAACAGAGGAAATTCGGATTGAATTTTTCATGATTTTCATGATTTCACAAATTGCTTGGAATTTTTTTCCCTCTTAGTGCCCGGACATAGACTGTTTAACTGTTGACCATTAAATGTATTGAAATCACAAACGGTTTAATCACTATCATACATACATGTATTTCTGTAATGTATCTACCACTGCTAAATCTTAGCGTAAATTGGTTTTTCAACACTGAACAGTTCGGGGGTTGTTCCCATGGAAACCAATTCATGTCATGTTTCAGACAGGGGATACCTCCTTTCTAAGTCTAAACAATACTATAAAAATCTAATTACTTTCATCTCATCATCATATCCCCTTGAGCGCTTCTACTGAAAGAGGGGCCTCCGTGGCCGAGTGATTAAAGCATTGCGCTCAAAATCACACGGCCTCTCACCTCTGTCGGCGCGGGTTGGAATACCGCTCGCGCCGGTAAGTGAGAAAGTTTCCCAGTTTACTTTCGGAAGGTCGATGGTCTCTTCCCAGGTACATTGTATCTGGGTTCTCTCTTCCACCAATAAAAAAAACTTGGCGCCACCATATAACTGAAAAATTGTTGAGTGTGGCGGAAAACATCAAACAATCAATCTATCCACTGAAAGAATGGATTCTAACGACGAAACAGTTTTGACGTATGACGAAAAGGAAGTTAGTTCGGGAGAAGATACTGATGTTGTTATCAGTGATAGTAGATGAAACCCTGCGCAAGCGCGGGGAATCATAATTAAATGATATTGCATAGAGGAAGGACTTGTTAAAATGCGTGCTTACATTGTTGCACACATGAATTGAATGAATCAAACATTTATTCGACCCTTTTTGTGCACAACCTTTTTGCTATAGTTAGTGATTTTTAGCATTTGTACAATCATGTTTTATTGGCTGGGCTACTTTGTGTCATGTGAAAAGTCAGCCTGTTTTAAACTATATCTAGTCAATTTGTAGTTATTAGTAAATTTTAAGCCCAGCCAATTAATTGTTGTGTAAGATTATGTAATATACAATTGTAGTTTATAGTTATTGTTAGTTTGATAAATGACAAATTCACACAATGGTATTCCTGTTATTCTTTCCAGGGATGTGACTGAATTCCTCAGAAATAAGAGGAAAACTGGTCAAAAAGGGAGGAAGACACTTCACCCTACCTGGAAAAATATCATTTTCTGCCATTTTAGATCAAATCCAGAGTGTTTCATTTTTTCAAAAATTGAGCTAATCACAAGATTTCCTCTGAAAAGAGGAAAAATCATACCCCTGCTTTCATAATTATGTACTGTACAACAAAAACAAGAAATGTTTTTCTTACATTCTTTGGGCAAAATTGTGAAGATAAATGAACAATATATTTAATGCATGTGTAAGAGGAATATTAAAATCCCGCATTAGATACATCAAAACAAAAGTACGTACCATCTATCAATCTGTGTTTAGTAAAACAGAAGTGACGAAAGAATTAGAAAGGTTGCATGAGGAATATGTTTTGGTTCCAGCTAACTAACAACATTGTATTTATTTCTAAGGCTCATTATTACAACTGTATTTTAAACGAACTTGGCACTAGTTCCACTTTTGGTAATCGTACTTATACATGTACTCCAACTCTCCTTTCAAAAGATGAAATCCTTCAAACCCATGCTTCAGTTTTAGTCACATTTAATATCCCAGTCAATGGGTCGGATGAATATGAGTTACCATACATATACTTGATTCCCAAACTTCATAAAAACCCTTACAAAGATACATTGCTGGATCCAGTAAGTGTTCTACCCAGCCTCTATTTTTGCTCCTCACGAACATATTAACAGCTGTGAAGAAGAAACTTCAAACGTACTGTGCCACTACATATGACAGAAGTGGTGTAAATCAAATATGGGTTCTAAAGAAATCTAAAGAACTTTTAGGAAACTTGAAATCGCTAAGCTTTTCTGAAATTAACAACATCAAAATGTATGACTTTTCAACACTATACACGACCATTCCTCACGATAAATTAACGACTAGACTTTTTGACATCATAAACAGTTGCTTCCTCAAACAAAATAGAAAAAGGAAATATTCATATCTAGTGATTAGTCATCCAAAAACTTACTTTGTTAAACACCACTCTGATTCCACGCAAAAGTACTCTGAAGTTGAAATAAAAATTATGCTAGAGTTCCTCATTGACAATATCTTCGTGACATTTAGATATATCGACAACGTTTTGTCTATTAACAACAAGAGGTACTGTGAGCAAAGCTCACTAAGAATACCCCCCGCTTACCCCAATCTCCCAAAGGGTGTTGTTAATAGGTATAAATTACCTCTTTCCTGAGTGTAAAAATATGGTATGCCTTTGTAGAAAAAATGGAAGATATAGTCCGAACACAAATCCATGGCATAAACCTATAATTTTGACCCTGAGATCAAAGGTCAAGGTCATAAAGAGGTCATGAATGTACATGACGCATAGTCTCATGTTGATACACCCATGTCTTATGGTATGACTATGTCAAAAGCCTATAATCAATTTTGACCTTGATGTCAAAGTTCAAGGTCATATAGAGGTCATGAAGGTACCCGAAATATTGTCTCATGGTGATACACTCATGTGTTAATTATGATATGCCTATGTCAAAGAACAAAGAAGTTATGGCTCGGACACGAATCCATTGTAAAAAAAAAAACCCTTTAATTTTGACCTTGAGGTCAAGGTCATATAGAGGTCATGAAGGTACTCGACACATCGTCTCATGGTGATCCACCTTTGTGCCAAATATGGTATGCCTAAGTCAAAGAACAAAGAAGTTATGGTCCGGACACGAATCTGCACAGACAGACAGACAGACAGACGGACGGACGGACAGAGTGATCCCTATATACCCTCCGGAACTTCGTTCGGGGGGTATAATGGTAACTTTCATTGATATGTCTCCCGTGTGGATCCGGGTTAAATTTTGCAGCCCTTCACCGGCAATGGTGACGTCTCCATATGAGTGAAATATTCTCGAGAGGGACGTAAAACAATATACAATCATTCATATGTCGATTTGATTTATCCCTGTGAGCTCGAAATAAAGGACACCACAGAGTCGTCCACTTCTGCTCCATACTTAGATATTTTATTGAAAGTAGACATTAACGGCAAACTGACAACTCAACTGTATGACAAACGGGATGATTTCAGCTTCTCCATCGTCAACTTCCCATATTTATGTAGCAATATTCCATTATCACCTGTATATGGTGTTTATATCTCTCAACTGATTCGATATGCAAGAGCTTGTTCTGCGTGTAGTCAGTTTTTAAATCGATACAAGCTACTGACAAACAAGTTGATGGTGCAGGGGTTGCAACAGTCTCGACTGAAGTCAGCATTTCGCAAATTCTATGGTCGTTATAACGATCTAGTTCGTCAATACAACCTATCATTGGGTCAAATGCTGTCTGACGTGTTCCATACCGATTGTTAGGCCGTTCTTGGCACATTGATTTTAATTACGGATAACCCCGTTTACCTTTTATAGGGCTCATATGGCAGATGTGACCAGTCGACAGGGTATGCTTACTCCTCCTAGGCACCCGATCCAACCTCTGGTGTGTCCAGAGGTCCGTGTTTGCCCAACTAATCTATTTTGTATTGCTTATATGAGTTATGGAATTGATCACTGTTCGTTATCTTCACCTTTCATCAGTAACTGTTAATAAATTATTACAAACAGTCATTACGAACATCTAAAATAGCAGATGAATATCGTATTAAAATTTCTATCGATGCGTCAGGTCGTTTGTCTCGGGAGGGGGTGTTCTTCGTTGAAGTAATATAATTATAAATCTTCATAAAATGATAAAAAGATGGGCCTAGTCAAAACTATTATAATTATTACGAGCACTGAACACCTACACAATTTTATACTGATTAAGTTGTAAACCAATCACAACTTTTTGACGTGCCGTAAAGGCCCGAGAATGTGCGATAGGTTGTGGCCTAAGCGTCTACAGCGATACAATGCCTTTGGCGCTTTGTTCTGGAAATTTATATAAGATTGATTCAAGACTAAAATCACTGATTGAAGAAACGAAGAGGTATATTTCATCCATTCAAAAATTATCGAAACTTATTTCTTCTGTAAGATCAAAATGAAGTACATCGATAAACAGCGGATTTACTTCATATAGCGTTATCTTAAGTTGTTATTAAAAATAAAACTGGCTTAGATCCGCCAATGTACTATCATTTTTTGCTATTTAAGGGTAGTTTATTGAAAACGAACGTAGGTTTTTAATTAATTTTATGACATTTACTAATCAAGCAAGATTCTATTATAGCTTACGGAGTTCACCTTACATAACATATATGGAACAACATTAAATGTGCAGCAGTATTTCTGGAGGAAGTGTTTCGGAGTTTAGAGGCAAAATTTGTTAATCTATAAGTATCTTAGATACTAGATCTACAGACGGAAATGAAAGTAAACGCGATTACCCGAAGTGTTTCAGTGACGTATCCGATGGTGAGCGTTTAGAGGAGACTCTCAGGCAACCAATTCCATGAAAGAACCTGCTCAATCTCGATTTATACCGAACGAAGCTCAGACAGGCCAAAGGTCCGGCTCGTCCGCGAAGCAAGGCTCTAAAGGTAACAAATATGTGTAAGAAAAAAATGAGGAAATCAGTGAAGGAATAGAGATAATCTGTACATACGTTCACTGAAGATTTCGTGATCCATATGGGCGCCGCCATATTGTTTTGTTCATTAGTTGCTTCTCCAGTTATTCGTGTTTTTATCTTGAATGCAAAAAATACAAGACAAACGTGAAATTTGTAATTCAAACACCCAGTTTGTTGATAATGAATGGTATAGTTATTGTTGTTACATTTGTTAGCCAATCATCATATAGAAAATAGTAATACGACTAAATAAAGTAAGTAAGTAAGTAATTTATTTCCAATTTTGGGCCCAGAGGGCATACAAAGAATACAAAGTTCATATACATAAATCATAAAAGAGTGATTATTCAAAAGATAGATGAAAAATAAAATTTACAAGTTCATGATAAATCAACTTTTCTTAGTAATGAACAGCTATATATGTAATTGGCAAATTTTTCAATAATATTGTTATATTCGTTGCTCATAAGACAGATAAAATTTTGTCTATTACACAGGTTTATAAAATTCTTGCACAAAATGTTCATGGACTCTATGAATGGTTTTCTTAAGTGTTGGTATGCTATGCAGTCAAATACAAAATGGAATTCATCTTCTACACAGCCAGACTTGCAGACAGTATATATTCTCTCATTTACATGTGTTTGTGTGTAACGTCCAGTTTCAATAGCCAAAGAGTGAGAACTGATTCTGAAATTTGTGAAACATTGTAAAACATGAGGATTACGAATTACTGAAAAATATTTTTCTCTACAGAATCTTGTTTTGAATAGTGCATAGGTTCGTAATTTACCAAATTGTTTGTCTGCATTGTCTGAGAGTGTATTACACCACTGATATTTAAATCTTTCATACAACTTATTAGCAACAATTGAGACAATATTTTTATCATGTATAGGGCATTGTATATCCAACTTATTCAAAATATAATGAATGCTACTGATCCAGCTGCTTTTGTTATTATCGTATAATACATTGTTTTCATGTACAGCATTTCTTAATAAGGAATTTACTTCAGAATTTAAAATTCTTTGTAAATATTTAAAACAGCTTTTTATGACATCAATATACATTGGGAATCGACCAAGTTCACCAACAATAGCTTTTTTAAGTACACCACAAATATATTTCAAAAATTTAATGTGCATTTTTTCACAGTACATTTTGTTAAAGAAGTTTTCCATACAATAATTGGGGCGTTTTGCAGAACATGTATCTGTATTTATTGTTCCCCAGATTTCACACGCATAAAGCAGTACAGGTTTTACAGTATGATCATATAAGTGTATCAGGGTATGTATTTTAGGTTTAATATTTCCAAAATATTTGACTAATTTAAAATATGCTTTTAATGCTCTTTTGTAGGGATCAAACTGGCAATTTGTGAATGAGCCTGATGAGTAGAAAACAATTCCTAGATATTTATATGATGACACTTGTTCAATAATTTGATTTTTATAGAAAAAAATTTCAGCTGATTTTTTTTATACCACTTTTGCAAAATATAATGATTTTTGTCTTCTTGAGATTGACAAACAGACAGGCAATATTTTTCACAGTAGCTTTCAAGTTTATTTATACATTGCTGAAGTCCTCTTTCAGATTTAGAAATTAATACTAAATCATCAGCATACAATAGACAATTTAGGGAAATGTCACCTAATTTAACCGGATCATCATTATCATTAAATAAAGATGGTAGACCATTGATTAATATATTTTAAAGAGATTTGGGCTTAAGTTATCTCCTTGTCTAACACCCACTTTAGATTCAAATGATCTGGAAGTTTGTTTTGAAGTTTTACTGACATTGAGTTTGCCTTGTACATATTCTTAATGACCTTATAAAAAGGCCCCATTATGTCTAGCTGATACAACCTGTGTAATAAGGCAGAGTGTAGTAACACAGTGTCAAAGGCTTTAGAAAAATCAATGAAGCAAACATACAGTTTGGATTTATTATTTGTATATTTTTGAATTAGGGATCTAAGTACAAACATGTGGTCACTAGTTCTGGCTTTTGGTTGAAAGCCAATTTGAACCTTATTAATAATATTTATGGAGTCCAAGTAATTTTGTAACCTGGTATTCAGTATGCTATTAAATACTTTGGATAAACAAGAAGTTATTGTTATTCCTCTATAATTTGAGGGGTCATATGGACTATCATTCTTATGAATTGGTTTAATAAAGCATGTTTTCCATTCATCTGGGTATTTGCCAGAGGACAAGATAATGTTAAATAACTTTAGCATACATGTATATGGTAAAACATAATGTACATTGGTTTTTAGCATTTCATTTTTAATGCCATCCAATCCAGCTGTTTTATTATTTTTAAGATGTTTTATTGCATTAATGACTTCCTTTTCTTTAATTGTATAGTCTAAAGAAGTAAATGTTTTATAAGATTTCTCTGACTTAGCAAGGTCTTCAAAATATTTATTCTGAGTACTAAATTTGCTATCAATACTGAGTAGTGTGGAAAAATGATTTACCCACTGTTCACTAGATATCTTAATGGACTGGTCATTTGTTTGCTGTTCTGCATTCAAATCTTTCAAAAGTTTCCAGTATGCATTTGGGTCATTTTCATATAGGGAATCTAACTTGTTTATGACTGTTGTTCTAAAGTTCCTATATTTTTATTTGCAACATCGATAATATAGCTTTCGGAATCTGAAGAAGGACCCTCTTATAATTGGGTCACTTGGAAAGTTTGAATACATTTTGCTTTTCCTTATTAGTTCAGAGCGCATATGGGCAAGATCCTTGTCATACCATTTCTTATGATTAAGGGTTTTATTACGTTTAGTTTTCTTACTTGATTTAATCTTTAGTGACAGCTTACAGGCACTATATAATATATTATTAAAGTTTCCCAATAGTTCATCAGTATCTGTTGTTGAACCCATAGAACTACATACCCTTTTTGCACATTCATCAAATCGTAACATTTTGTCTTTAACCTCTGAGCTATCAAATGCTTTTTAAAAAGGTATTTCAGAGCTTTTGTTCCATACATATGAAAAAGGTATATTAGTGCAATGGTCTAAATTGGGAGCAACAATTTCTTCAAATGAACAATTATTATGAATTGTAATTTTTGCATGGTCAGAAAGAACTGGTATGTGATCATGTACATAGAAGTATAACACATTTTTGGCAAAGGAATTTGAAACTAAACAGTAATCAACAACACTATTTCCATTGTATTGGAAAGAGGTAAACTTTCCTGAAAGATCACCAAATGTTCTGCCATTCAAAATTTGTACATCAGTAGAAACACACAAATCTATAAGGTTTTTTCCCCTCTCATTACATATATCATCATGACTGAATCTTGGGGGTAAATTGTAACCCAAATCATCACTAGGCATAGGTACATAATAGTCAAAATTTACATTTTCTGTTTCTTTGGCTGTTCTTGCATTCAAATCATTAAGTTTCCTAACTTGCCATATTTTATTACATCTGAATTTAACATACTCATGACATCTAGGTTATGTCTAACTACATACGAGGAATTGGAAGCTGGCATATATACATAACAAACATAGACATCTTTGTTAAAACCAAAGTAAGTTTTACAGAGTTTTAGCCACTGAATTTCACTACTAGATTTTTTCAAAATTGTGACCCCTTTTTTAACATCTTTGTTAATCAATAAAATCATTCCTCCAGAAGTAGGAAAGCCATTTTCAGTTTTACGAGATATTCTAATTGATTCATAATTTTCACAATAAATATCAAGGTCATCATGTTTGGTTTCTTGCAAGCCTAATATATCATAATTAGAGATTTCCTCTAAAACGCTTTGTCTGTTGATTTATCAAACAAGGAATTTTTTAAGGAGTGAATGTTCCAACTTCCGAGTTTCAGGTGTTTTCTCACTTTTCTGACAGTCATATCATCCGATAGAGTTCATTCCTCAGGTTCTTTGCCAGGATGAGAGTTCCTCTCTTTGTTAGGTGTTTTCTATCATTCAGGATGCCCCTTTGTGCATAACCTCTGTAAAATAGGTTGCTGTTGTCACAAAGTTCAACACACGGATCACTTCGGAACACGTTGTGTAGGGTGACGTTTAGAGTATTTACTTTTAGGTTGAGATCTAGATCTTTCCTTGGGAGGCCAAGTGATATTAGAATTTTCGAGTTAGGGAACTTCGACTTCGTACAGGTTACAAGGTTCTGTAATTGTTTGGTCAAGGCATCCTTGTCGTGTTTTTCCACATCGTTGCAGAGAAGATGGTAGATTACAACTTTTGGATCAAAATCTGTTTCAGGCTTCTTTTCCTGTATGTATTTCAGGGCCTCCTCAACTGTAAATTTCTGGACTTTGTACACATACGCCTTTGATCCAGCAACAAATCTGGAATTCACATACTTCACATTTGAGGTTCCAATAAGGAGAACTTGTTTTCTTCTGAAGTTCCGTTTAGGATTCATCTCTTCTCTGTTCCTTTTATTCTGTTGCGCAGTCTGTTGTGCAGGGCACCTCTTACGTATATTATCATCACTGATATCATTCTGTGCTGGATAGTACCTCTTAGCTTGGGTGTTTTGTGCTGGCCCTTGGATCTGCCAATCATCATGATTCTTTTGATGGCTAGGTGTAGCTGGTATTAGGTTTCTTTCATCTTGGAGCTTATAAATCTCTGTGGTCAAGTTTTTATTTCGTTTCTCCTGTTCTGTGATTTGGGAGTTCTTAGATTCCACCATCTCTTCTAGAGTGTTAACTTCATTGTTGAGTTGTACTATACGTTTCTCAGCACAATCCGTTTTATTACGTAATACAGCAATCTGACTTTCCAGTTTTGATTGTAATATTTCTTTTTCAAGGACTGTATTGTGCAGTAAAGACTGAAAGCTCAGCATGCTTTTTCTCTGTTGTGTCAAGTTTGTTTTTTAGAGTGGATGTAGTTTTGTTTGGGAATTTGCATAACTTTTTGAGATAAGTTGCGCCTTTTCTCTTACAAGTCTTTCTTTATCCTCTGTAAGGGATTTAACTTTGTGTTCAAGTCTCTGAACTGCATCATTGCTAGCCTGTGTACAGATCTTGTCTATGACCTTAACAAAACTACTTTCCAAGTTATCTAGTCTAGTGAGAATAATATTTACGATATTATCATCTGCTGATGGTTCGTTATTGAGACTCTGTGCTGCAGAGTGCATACATGGGTGGCTTACAGTTTCTATTGTATTTTTATTCTCATCAACATTTTCTGTAGGAGATATGTTTGTTACTTTAGGATTGGTCTCTTCATTGTCAGGAAAAGTAGCACCTTCATTATCCAGAGTTTCGGTGTGCTTCATGGATTTCACAAGTGTACTCAAGTCTCAGAAATATTGATCATTGAACTTAGCACAATGAACCCCTTGGATAACAACCAGGGCCGTAAATTAACCTTCAATTTGGAGGAGGCAGGAAATTAGGCGGGGGTCTGGGGGCCGCCCAGGCCCCCAGACGCTGAGCACATTTTGTGCACACTGAACACGTTTCGTGCAAAATCCTTGATTCTAGGGCCTTCTAAGATGTTACTTGACTAACTCATTCTAAAAGAAAGATTTGGAATGCTTTTTAAGGGAGGTATCATGTTCTTAGTTATTGGAAACAACATAAATTCTAATGAACTTTAAATTTTAATTTTTTTTGGCTCAAAAGTTGGAGGAGGCAGCTGCCTCCTCCGCCTCCATGTAATTTACGGCCCTGACAACCGACCCTGTCTGATAGAAGTTTATTTTCACAAAAGTCTCTGTGCCATCAACATTAAATGTAGTTTTGATGACATTGCCATTTTTAAGTTTTGTTGAGTTGTTTTCGCCAAAATAGCGGACTACTGCTGCTTTCCATTGGTCTACACTCTCATGTGCAATTCGAAACGAGACATTATTTACTTTGCCGTAACATTGCAAGTGCTCTTTAGGTTCTGGTTTTTTTTTCATTCATACTTATTATCATAGAGTCAAAGTCATCACCTGTTAGACACTCATCGTATTTGGCGGGTTGTTTTACTTTATTTCCACGTGTTGACATGGTTGACGCCATTTTTTTCCAGTGCAGATTCAGAAATGTTTATGATTCTAAAGGTCACAAATATTACCTATTTCAATGTCCCTTGTATAATTTTCATAACGTCAAAGACAACTTCTGTTCACTAGCGAAGTCTGGTGAGTTACTCTCACACTGGTCAATCTATAAGGATGAGTTCTTTTAAACACACATCTTTTTTTACCGGAACGAGTTCATGAGTTTTCTTAAATTTAATTATACGATATATTTACATCTATTTTTTTACCACATTGGATTTGTTGGCTAATTTTATCTTTAGTTTTAGCTGTCTTTTTAATATTGCAAACAGGATGTATTGTTCTTTGTAACTGTTTGATTTGAAAGACGAAGTTGAGGCTATATGTGGCGTCACAATGCACGGTTTACACTGTACGTCGACTGGCGTTATATTCCCCGCGGTAAAGGAATAGGCGGATCCTGTAATCATCCTCATATATTCCCCTTTAATATTTAGATGTTACAGGGCGTTTAGCGCAAGGGGAATTTCATAAATAACATATATTTTAAATGTATTATAATTTACTCTAATTTACCGAATTAAGATTATCACTTGGGACACGCTAATAACCATTTCATGCTTCACTTGGGACACCTAATAACCATTTCATGCTTCGGTCGGTCCAACGGTCGCACCGTGTATATATTAGAACTAAAGTAAAAGGCAGTAACTTCTGACAGGATTCGTAAAAGCAATCACTGTTCTCTTCTCTTGGAAATGTTGGTTGGTTGAATATTGTTTAACGTCCCTCTCGAGAATATTTCACTTATATGGAGACGTCACCACTGCCGGTTAAGGGCTGCAAAATTTAGGCCTATTCTCGGTGCTTAAGGCCATTGAGCAGGGAGGGATCTTTATCGTGCCACACCTGTTTTGACACGGGACCTCGGTTTTTGCGGTCTCATCCGAAGGACCGCCCAATTTAGTCGCCTCTTACGACAAACAAGGGGATACTGAGGATCTATTCTAACCCGGATCCCCACGGACTCTCTTGTACTTTCTATTTACATACAAAATAAAGTTGTATGACTTTATACATTCTTACCGGAAACGTTGTTGATAGTATTTTAAACCGTCAAAAATCAAATCCACTTTCCCGGATACATGTCAAAACGACTAACCGAGATATTTTCAAAGTCCAATTACTGTCTTTCTAAACAGGTAAGTTTTAATTTTTGTGACAGAGTAACTTTTTAAAGCAAATTTATATAGATTTTAGTCAAACATAGCATAAATTTGTTGTAAATGTGTGTAACAAGAGGTGTCCGAAATTAGCGAACAGTTTTTTTTATATGTCATTTAATTCCGGACAGTTGTAAAGAAGCAAAGATCATAATGATATTGAATTGAATTGTAACGTTTCGTCCGTCAATGACTTGAGTTATAATAATTTTATGCGTAAGTCTCCTGTTTCCGAGCTCTACCTTGAATCACTTAAAGCCAAACACGAGATGGGCTTAATATATATATATATATATATATATATATATATATATATATATATATAAAGATTTAATGAAATGATAAATTATGATAATATATAAAACATCTAATCTGGGAAACCCGGATAGTATATAAAGTTGACCGGGTCCAATGGGATACCCGGATAGATGCCAACAGTACAGCCGGATCAAAGACTAATAATTACAAAAGGGTGGCACCAAATCCTAGCCGGGTAATATAATACAGTAATGATAATTGAATAATTATCATCCTCTTAGGCTGTTCAGGCTCCATTCTATGGTCTCTCTCTTCTCGTCTGTCTACTTGGTCTCAAATGCCTAGTTTTATAGCAAACGTTTTAATAGGGCCGAATTACAGCACGAACGACTCTCGTGGTACCGCATGTTTTGGCGCCATACTTGGGTGGCAGGGGACAGTTTCTTTGGTTTTGAAACATGTGAATAGGGGGTATACACCAAAGTCAGATTATGACAGACTAATGAAAAATCATATTTCCCTTTTATGTCAATACTTGTATTTCATATTAGTGTAGTTAATAAATTATGACCCTAAATTACATGTAATCTATAAATACTGGTGCTGGTGCACAAAACATGCCCTGAGCAGGTTCCCCTTTTTTTTCTTTGATTTCCCCTCATTTGGGCTAATCCGCACCACCCCCACACCATCACAGTACCAAACATGGGGATTTAGACACTGTGCACAATCAAGAACCTTATCTGCCCTTCTCAAAAATCTACCTCTCATATGGGGCCATCCACCTTCCCTCACAGCTACATACCTTTTGCTAGACCCTGCATGTTTTCACCAGAATTTCTTCAGCAACTGACCACGTGTCTTAGTTTCGTATTTGCACCCATCTATATGCTAGGAATCATGGTGACACCTACATGTTGTATATCAACATTTTTACTAAGCACTCGGCTACATTTGACATGCATCCTAAAATTATTGTATGCATTTTTACACATGTAATATCCGCCACGGTTGGAGAGAGTCCACAACAAACGTGTCACTGAAATACTCTTTATTTCCCCGAACACAAGCAATAAACAAACTAACAATATGGCGCCAAGCGGGTGAATGAATGCCCGTATTCCGAGCCCGATCATAACTCAACCAACACAGCTGATAACCGTGTTGGCGCAACTTTCCTTTTTCTCTTAATAATGAGTTGTGATTATACAGTAAGACAAAGAAAATAAGCTTTAAGGAAACTAATAAATCAATAAAAACTGATGGGTAACATTTGTTCACATAATGATATATGTGACATGACAAAGTTATTATCTATATGTGTACAGCTAACCTGGCCAAAACAATTATAAAACACACAATGCAATGTAGTCATCATAAGACAGACTATCCTCTGACTACTTGGGGATTATTCTGCCCCTGAACACAAATAAGGTAATACTTATACTATAACTGATTAAAAATAACACTGAGAAAGTACAACAGCTACATTTCAAAATCTTGGTACCGAATCGGTAGACGTATAGTACGGCGGGGGCGAGTAGTAGGTTTGCTTGTCGGTGCAGAACATGGTAGGCTATCTGATGGGTCCAAAGTACCGGTACGCTCCAGAATATTTGAGTATGTGGTTTCATCCTCAAGTGTGTTATTATTCGGTAGGGGAGACATAATCTCTAAGGGCGTTGGAGGAATGCGATAAGGATAAGAAGCATTGTCCTCTTTTTTTTTATGGTGGTGGAGTATCTCACAGAACTCTTCCTCCTCAGAATCTGAATCAACGGCATATGATGGGTCATGAGATGGTGAAGGAACGCGATAGCACTCAGACTTCTTAACCTTGTATGATGACTGTCGTAACTGATTGCCCACAAATTTTCTTATTTGACACCATTCTCCATCAGTTGACACAACAAGATAACGGTTCCTGGCTTTGGATTTGTTTCTATCACAAAATAGATACACTAAGTCTCCAACCTCAACCGTGGGTGTGGGAGGGTAATTCTGACAAGGGGCCTTAGACTTCTCACTGCTTGGGTGATTTGTGTTGCGAGATAGATGTTTCTGCAAAATGCACTCCCGATCTGATATAGGCAACTGACGGTTGGTGAACTGATCTCTCTGAGTTAGCATCTCTCGTGCGGATAGTCCACCTTGACGAATAGTACAGTTGACAGATGCGACAGCTAGTGATAACACAAGAGAAGAAACTGCTCGTGCTGTAGGGTCAATTCTCAGTATGTGCTCACGTAGTTCTTGGACTGCACGCTCTGCAATTGGGTTTTTATTGTCATTTTTAAAACGTCCAATTTCAACTGAAATACGGTGGGACTGTAGTATCTTGTCATTCACAAGAGCCTGAAATCCTGGGGATGGGTCAGTGCGGATGACTGCGAAGGGTCCATCCATTGGTCTAAGCTCTATGCAGGACTGGATAACTGCAGTGCGGAGGGTTTCCGCTTTCTCATCCTCAATGATTCGTGCGGTGGTGTAAGAAGAAATACACTCACGCATAATAAAGACAAGCTGTTTTTCTCGCTTCATAACGTCAGCAGCAAATAAGCCTCCTATAGTCTCAGGAGGATCTGATGTTGTTTGCTCAATAATAAAATTTGGAACCTTCTGAAGTGCAGAACACTGTGAGCATGCAGAGGTGATACTGTCAATCGCTTTGTCCATATCCAATGCGAAGAAAAACCGTTTCATGATAGTTTTCATTTGGTTGGCACTGGGGTGGGCGAGCTGTAAATGAATCGATGTAAGTAGTCCATGGAGTACTGATCGAGGGATTATGATTAACTCTTTAGATGGCACAAATGGGTCATTCCGCTTAACTACTAGTAATCCGTCAGAAGCTATAGTAGCGACACTGAGATAACGTTTAATATCTTTGATGTTGGTTGCTTTACGGGAAGGACGTGTACCCTGGCGAAGGTGGGAGCAAGTCCTCCTCAGGTCAGAGCACTCTGGTTGTATTGCTAACCAAGCAGATCTCGTTGTGAATGGTAACTTTGTGGAACCATCAAGAATGTCTGATACGGATGTGCTGCGGACAACAGAGTCCATACACTGTGCGACAAAAGAACAGATTTGGCAGTTAGGTTCTATGCACTCAGGGGCATTGCGACTTGAGTGGTCCGAGGGTAGGATGGCTGCCCCAGCAACGTGACGAACAGAAACCTGGTACCTGCTAACTGTTGACAAGAATGTGTACACACGAGGACTGGCAGAAAACTCTCCACGACATAATTTGTCATACGCCATCACACATGGTTTACTGTCTGTGAGAACACAACAGGGTCCTAATGACTGAACTATGTAAGGGCTGTAATGTTTGACAGCAGTCCCAATTGACAACGCTTCTACCTCACATGTAAGCCATGATACTTGGCACTTCCGCAGTTTGGCGCTGAAAAATCCGGCAAGAAGTAGCTTGTTGTCACCTCGTGAGATGTACAGCGTGGCACCAATGCCAGGCTTGCACAAAGCACCGTCTGTTACTATCCAAAGGGTGTCCTTTGGATGTGGTATGTGAATGGTTTGGGCTAGGTGAAAAGCATGGATCATATCATCAGACCATGAAATGGTGTCTTTGGAGTCTAAGCCTGCAATACACTCCTCCAATGGGGCTAGCAACGAAGAGCAGCCTGGTATTACTCGAGACAATACTTTATAGGCACCCAGAAAGCTACGTATGGCTTTTACCTTGGAAGGCATTTCACAGGATGCTAGAGTGGCTGTGCGATGCGGGCTAGCACTAAGGCTTCCTTGTTGCCAAATCCATCCCAAGATTGTTGTTCTGAGGGGTGCTATAACTGTCTTTGAGGCTGATAATTTGAGGTTGCATTTGTTCAAGGCTGTAAGAACCCTGGAAAAATTCTCAAGGAGCTGGTCTGGCGTGTCTGCTCCACAATAAAGATCATCTGCTAGCTTGACAACTATACCCTCTTCAAGCAGGTCACCCAAAACACGGCATGTAAGCTCTTCTAGAGCTGTCTCAGATCCAGGCATTCCCATAGCTGAGCGGGTGTAGACACGGACGCCTCGGAATGGTGTAACAACTCCACAGTATTTCATGGAGCCTCTGGCAAGAGGGATTTGATAGAACGCTTTGGTAAGGTCTGTCATAGCAAGGTACTTCCATTGGCCAATTTTCCGCAGAATAGAATCAACATTTGGCATCAAAGAGGGTTGCGGCTTGCAGTAACGGGCTACCTCAGAGAAGGCAGTCACAAGTCGGAATCCACCAGATCCTTTCTTAACAAGAAATGAGGGGTTTAAGTACTCAACTGTGATCCCCAGCTCTTCGGGTTTCTTAAATACGCCCATGGCTTCAAGTTCATTAAACTGGGTCTGGAGTAATTCTAGTTGATTACGAGAATATTGCGGCAGTCGACCCTTTCTCTGTGGGGGCATGACAGGTCCAATGTTTACCTCAGCCTTAAAGGATCCAGCGTATCCATTATAACCATCTGAGACAGGGCTAAAAACCAAGTCATTCTCTGCAAGAATATCCTTAAAGGCTTGAACAGTCTCTGAGGGAAGAACGCCATCAGGATCTACTGTGACTAGTGATGAGTATGGTGTTAAATGTCTGGAGTTGCTCTCAGAACTAGCATAGGTATCTGTCGACATGATGGGCACTGGCTCTGTTGATGGAACATATACCTGCCGGACATCACAGAGGTGTTCATGCTTGCGAACTGTTACAGGATCACTGCTAGTATTCTCAATGCGAATCTTGTTCCCAACACTGTGTACAATGGAAGGGGTAACAAGGGATCCTGAAAGGTGAGGTTCAACGGCAAGTAGACTATCACGCTTAAGTACAGACTCTGGAATGTCTACCTCTAGATAGTCCCCTGGCCACACGGTTGTAGAGGCCACTGTACGAAGAACATGTGCTTTGGTGCTGTTTAGGGCAGTTCTGTTAGCAGTGGTAACTGATCCATAAGTGTAAATAGTGCCATTTCCAATCAGTACTTGACGTTTGGATGGTCGAACAGCTATGTCGTTTGCCTCCATAAAAGGAATACCCGCAAGAACATCAACGTCTAGATTCTCGATCACTAGTCCTTCAAAGAAAAACGAGTGGGAATCTCTGGAGAAGCACAACTTTGTTTCACCCACAACCTTTAATGGTGAAGAGCCATCGGTTTGATGAGCTGATTGGTTGGTGGGGCTGACTTTTCCATTCAAGTTAGTCACAGTTGATGCTCTTATCATGTTCCCTGTAGCTCCAGAGTCAATTGTGAGACGAACATGAGTGTGTTGAAAGAAAACATCTAGGTACGGTGACTGTCGAATAGACACACGGTTGCTAACTAAACTAACAGTAGGCTCAACATGGGACTCCTCATCAAGGTTATCAATGTCAGAGTCAGTGTATTGATCTGCATCAAGGAAGCCAAGGATTTGTCTCGCTTTTGCCATGTATCTCCGGTCACTGTTCCGAGCCCGATCATAACTCAACCAACACAGCTGATAACCGTGTTGGCGATCACTTCAAATACGGGGTAATTCCATTTTTTGAAAAAGTTGACCGGGCCCCAAAGTCAATAAAAGCGTGCAATTGAGGGTTTCAAAATCATGGTTTATCGACCATTCAAAATATATATGGTAACATGCCTTTATTAATGGTAAATATCTGTTGAACACTCACCTCAAATTGTTTCAAGTTAAGTATAATGACAGATTTTTTTTTTTACAGTAGGTCAAAGTATGGTATATTTTTCGAGATTTTTCTCACATGTAACCATCGTTACTGAGTCATTGACATGATAATATGTAAGATAAACATTAATTTTCCATGTATTATTCCATAACTTGTATTGAAATTGACTGAGCATATATTTTTATAATTTGCGAAAGACAATAAATACAGGTTTTCAAAGAAAATATTTAATCAACACAACAAGAAATTATCTGCTGTAAAAGTCAGCAATACGATTTTAAGAGCGCAAAAATAAACGACTAGATATCACTTTCAATATCTTTGAAATGGCAGAAAATAAAATTGATTAACAAATATTCTCGAACAGTTCAATATGTATGAAACATGAAAACAAAAGACTAGCAATAGATATAGAACGATAGCTTTTTTGTATGTAAATGAAGTAGCGCTATAATTATGCAACGTATGTTTCAACACGTACACAACAGTACATCCATGAAAATATTATGCCAAAACGATGTCATCATCAGTTATTCTTTACGATTGATGTTGCAAAATCATAACGACATCACTTAATTCAATTGAAATACCAATTTTAATAGAAATATAACGTAGACAAGCAAAACAATTTACCAAATGTGTCTTTTCTTCTGAATTTGTTAATTTGCAATAAATATGCGATTAAAACAAAAGTAAAAGATTGATGTTTCGCTATTTAAATGCTCATGATTCTTATAGAAATAACAGACACATGTTTTGAAACCTGGATTGCTCTTTGTTATAATAAACAATGAAAGTAACGTATGTTTCTGATTTTTCCTTTCATTACTGTAAACACATCATTTCCATTCAAAAAATGGAAAGAAACATATTTACCCATTTCTAACAATCTGTTTACAATAATAATATAAAGAACATGTTTAATTTCCCAACATTTTGATTAAATGTATACCGAATCTTATGTTTTTGTTGCTTATTTTGGAATACCTTTCCATAGAAACTGTCAGTATAATCCACCACGCGGTGTTATGAATGAATATTTAACGTGAACCTTAAGACATAGATGTCCCCTATTGATTTTGAGGTCAAAAGGACAACGGTTAAACTACTCTGGACATACGCTATTGTCCGTTGAGAAGTCTTTCCTTGATAGACATCAAACTTGAAACACTGGTGCCCCCTTATGAATAGATGACCCCCATTGGATTTCAAGTCACAAGGTCAAAGGTCATACAAAATTACTCAAATGACCAGTTGCTTATAAGTATTTTGAGAGACAAAACTTACATGTATCATTATGGTAGCCTTTGACCGGTAGTTAAACCTTTATTTTCACTGTCTATACAGACATTCTACCTTTTCAGTATTGCCACAAGGGGAGCATATAATATTATTTCTAAAACATTTTTTTATGGTTGTTCTTATGTTTTAATGCATTTTTTTTTTCATGGTAGTTATTCTGTACTTCTGCTCTCACAAGCGCCATTTATGAAAAAATAAATAAAAAATTAAAAACAAGTAGTCTAGAATAATATTACGTAACGGAATTCCTGGTAACATACGTTACACTCAGATAAAATATTTTTTAATGATTTCTCTATAAGATTGCATAGAACAATCATCAGAGATTAATCCCTTCATTTCTAAGATATATTATGAAAAGATGCTGAATTCTAGCAAATTGATAAATGTAGAGTTGCATAGTTACATGTATCATAAATAGGACAGTAGCAAAGAAAAACATGGCCTATATTTCTTGCAGAGGATATCTGTATATGCTGGTGAATACGGGAACAATAACACATTTGTTTCTTCATAACATAGTTGATATTCAACAAACATATCATTAAAGATGATATTTTGTCAATATGTAGTTCAATATTTGATGTCAAATCAAGCATTTCATTAAGTAGCATACGTTACTTTGAGTAACGTATGTTACCAGCGTTCTACTCAATGTAATTCTTACACCAGAGGAATTTCGAGATATTTGGAATACGATATACATTCTTTGATATCAGAAGAACAAATTCAGACCAAAACATTCCATCTGCTTAATCAATATTGTATATCAAACATTGCAGTTGTTGTAACAGTACTTACCGTAAGAGAAAATTAATCCTAATTATCAAAGTTTAACACGTATTGGCTATGTGCTTCGCTTCGAGGAAATTCGGGTTCTCGTATATAAATCAATACGATATGAATGTACAAAAGATTCATTAAATATTTAAGAAGATGTAATGATTATTAAGTTCATCAATACATATCTTATTATTGATAGTTGCACACAATCTAATTTTGGACTGGCCGTTACAGAATGAATTCGAAATTATGAAAATTTATGCTAAAATATATAAAATATTCAAATTGAAAACAGAACTAAGAGACCAGAAATTTGAAGATTCTATAGAATTCATTACTGTTTTATAATAACATTTTAAACGAAATAATTTCGATTTTCTAGCATGTCAAGGAAAAGGTCGAAAGGTAGGGGACCCTACCAGGACAAGTATTCTGAGAGTATTGCATGGCAATACATACCCCCCCCCCCCCTAACGGTACCAAAAATTACTGTACCAAAACATTATTCAAAGTTCATGATGTAGGTTATGATAAAAGGGAAAATTAGGGAACCAGGATAGGAAATCAACTACTATTCGAGTAGAGACTAGACCTGGGGAAAAAAGAAATTTATAATTAGGTCTTTAACCAAGTCAATAAACTGTGACATGTAGGTGATCATGCATGATTTAGCTATATTGTTGTATTACTATGCTAGAAGTTTTAATGAGCATAGTACTCTTATCTAACTTGGATGTAAACTTATTTAACAATTCATGCTCTTTTTCTAAATTCAAGGGCCATAACTTAATGAAAAATCAACGGACGGAGACAAAATTCGAATTTAATCTGTAACTTGTTATGGCAAAGCAACGTACGAAATATCAAATAAATATCTGCAAGCACAACCAAAAAAAAGTCCGGAAAACTGATAATTAATGCTATTTTTCTAAGTCCAAGGGCCATAACTTAGTGAAAAATCAACGGACCGGGACCAAATTCGAACTTCATCAGTAACGTGTTATGACAAAGCAATGTACCAAATATAAAATAAATATCTGCAAGAACATAGAAAACAAGTGCGGAAAACTGGACTGACGTACAGACAGACGAACGGATGGAGCGCAAACCTAAAGTCCCATTCGACTTTGTCGGTAGGGGACTAAAAATGATCCCGAGATCATGGAGAAAGCTGTGTCGGCAGTACAATCTGACTCGCTATCTATAAGAAAAACTGTGGAAAAATTCCTAGTACAGAAATCTACGCTTTATGACAGGGTGAGAAAGAGTTTTATTGGATGCCAAACCTGGACATAAGCCAGTGCTTTCAAATGAATTAGAACAGAGAATTATTTAAAATGTAACAGAGAGTGCAGAAAAGGGTTTTAAAATTTCACGAAAGCAAATACTCATTAGGACTGGAATTCTTTGTAAAAAGAACAATATACAATATGTAACTGGGTTGAAAAAAATTCTCCCCAACGAAACATTGGTGGGAAGGGCTAAAAAAAGACACCTAGAGGTTACACTAAGAAAACCAGAAAAGCTTGGCACTGTTTGTGCACGCATGCTAAATGGTGTTGTACAGAAATATTTTTTCTGATCTATCGGATATAATTCACCAGCTTATTTTGCAAGATGCCTCGGTAAAGATCTGGAAATCCTGATAGTTAAGGTGAAGAGGAAAAGGCATTGTTCGGCTTTAATACAGCTGAGTTGCCACCTGATTCGCTATGTACATTCAACGACAAAGCTTGGATGAATGAGGAGTTGGGGGAACAGTGGTTTAGTAATGTGTTTTTGCGTCACTGTGGCCCTGAAAGACCACAACTTTTAATCCTGGACGGTCATGGGTCCCATTAAACTTTGGGTTTGCTGGAACTGGCGTCTGAGGAGGAGATCCACATCCTTGCGTTGCGCCGCATACCACACATTTTCTCCAACCCCTGGATAGAACGGTATTTGGTCCGTTCAATAAAGCATACAACAGAGTTTGCTTAGAATTTCTGTCAGAAAATCCCTGCAATATCATCAACAAATGGACATTTCCAAAAAATGTTTCGACTTGCTTGGGAAGCAGCCTTAACAAAGGAAAACATTCAAAGTTGTTTCAGAGCACGTGACATATTTCCCTTAACTTCAAATGCAATTCATGACTCAGCTTTTCTCCCAAGTTCCGCATTTGAATCCGATTCCCATCGCATTTCAGAATCTACAGTCACTTTAGGTAGACCCCCGTCTCCAAGCATCTTCCAAATGCTAATGAGGAAAATCAGGCTTTCTTGACTAATCAATGCCCTACCCCCGACGGAGTCATCATTTCCAGCTACTACAAGTCCATGATCTTCATCTTCGACCCAAGCCTTGCCTCCGACCGCGTCATTGCTTAAAAGTGCTTTGGTAGCGACTCCCTCTCTATCAGCGACAGTTGTTCTGCCCCCGACAGACTCATCACTTCCAACCGACCTTGAACCCACATATCCACTAGCTTCATCTGGGCAGCTAATAAATCTTGAGAAAATTCCATTTCCTGCTAGTCCTACAACCCTCAATACTGTTATACCTCCTTAAAACTTCGAACTTGATGACCCAAATTTCTTGCTTCAGTTATTAAACAGCGGGAAAATTCAGGTGGTTGTTACTGCTGACAGAGAAGGTGTAGCAACTCTACCACAGAATTCCGTATGGAATTCAGAGATTGACGACTTATTTTCGGCATCAGGAAACATTGCCACCTGGGTCTCGTTTTACAGCCCAAAGAGACTTGATCTGAACACCCATCGAATATATATGAAAAAGCGTGTCAAAGACTAAACATAATGAGGGTACTGAAGTTAAAATTAAGCAGAAAATCTTTAATTAATATCTACTTCTCCTTTATACGGCCTGTACTTGAATATGGAGATGTAGTATGAGACAACTGTACAGAGGAACAAAGTAAACTCCTTGAAAGTATACAAATAGAAGCTGCACGAATCATCGCATGTCTTAGACGCGATTTATCTGTATTACCTGATGAGAGGAACTCACATTTCCAAATGGTCGCCACTATTCTCTTAAGACCATGGTTCGAGATCCCGAATATATTCTTAAGGACTCCAAGGAAACTGAGACCTGCAACTATTCATCCCCTGACAATACAACTTCTGATAAATCTACCCCAACCTTCACCCTGGGTGATTAGTGATATTCTTTTATTTTGGAAGACCATTCTGCTTCTGTGTGATTCTTCTGTGCACTGTGACATCAGTGAACTGTACATTATTTGATTCTATAATATACATGTAAATTAATCATTATAGGCTTGATTTTAATCATGTTGTGTCATATTTTGTGATATTCATCGTACTGATTGTTTTCGTTACACGTTTACTGTGACAGTATATATTGTTGTAATCACAGAGACATGCATCAAATGTATACTATTATCTCAGTAGTGTAAACTATGTATATTTTTATATGTTAATTTTGCTGTTGCATGCATAGAAATGTTGAGTGTATGAATATATCCATATGATTTTATATAATGTTGTTCAATAGAATTGGTAAGTTACTAGTACTATTTCATGGCCTATTACATTATGATATGCAGTTTATTTCCTTACCGTTCGAGGACGAACGCTTCTTCTTACACGGGGGTGGTGTGACAGCTGTGACCTTCATTGTATATTGCATAGCATTATTTTGAAAACTCCATATTTCAGTGGTTGTTCTCCATAGGGACTGTAAGCTCGCAAACGAGATGACGCGAGATTTGAGTACTTCCGATGACAAACAAACCTTTACGGTTTGCATGAAATCATAAAAGTTGGAAATATCCTGCAGTTTTTAATCGTTTTGTGGTCAATGCAAAGAAGTGGACGTTACGGGGAAAGTTGTCCAGGTCAGTATAAATGCATTCAAATACCGGTAGCAAACTTGATTTCCATTAGATAATAAATATCTTGGTTTTGTTTGTTACATCTAGGGTCTTCATACCGATCATCAGTCTTTAGTTACATATACGCTCGAGTAGATCTAAATAGATTTACATTTATGTCTCATACTATTTCCTTTTCAAGAGGACAGCTCACCGAAGCTTGTTTTTGCTTTAAAAATCAACACTGTAAAACTGTATGAGAATGAAATATGTCATTTATTTTAGACAACAAATGACGAAGATAAAGGTTCATACAAAGAAGGGGGAAATCAGCGATCCACGAACACTGTCATAATCTTGCACAATATATCAACCCATCATTTCTGATTTCCCCCATATAGATAATTTCACAAATAAATATGGTACTGACCAGTTCAACCAGGGGAAAATCAGTAGATACATACAATGTAATTACATAATAGGATTTCAACACACCTGTCCTGATTTTCCCCATACATGATTATCACAAATAACAAACAATGACTAGTTAAAATACAGACCTTGGAAACTTGTTCCAAAGTGTACAACAAGCAAAAAGATGGCGAACAAAAAGGGCTACAATAAGATGACGAATAATTAAGCTACATTTTTATATATATAGGTGGGATTTAAGATGGGGAGGTGGTGGGTTACTGGATTTCTCAAATTTCAACACGCTTTCTACAAGTCCAAACAATCAAAACTTTCTAACAGAAGTAGACACGTGATCTATACACAAGTTTTCATTGGTTCAGATACAAACTGTGCTAATGTTGAATAGGGGTTCCCGACGGGGTTTAATGTTCAGAGGTACAATACGGGTTACCCGGTACTAACTAATATAAATAATATAAGGAAAAAGTTTCGCCATAAATGTTATTATATACATAATAGATATTTTATTTATTTACAATCCACAAATCAAGATGTACACAGTTATACGTCACATGCAGTCACGCTTGAAATGTGTATAAATCAAATGTTTATAGAGGGAAGAGCATGATTTTAGGATCTATAGAAAGAATTTTTACGAAAAACATTCCTAGACACAGCTGCTGTAGTACTACTAAATAGTACTCTTTCCATATACAACAAAACTTCATCACTGGTTTCTTATCGGCGCCGCGTGTGCATGACCTTGATTAGCTGCAATGATGTAGCCCTCTCCTTTAAAAAAAAAAAAGGGGGGGGGGAGAACGTCAGAGTAAAACAAAAACTCGGAGAGTTCTACATTACTGCAGCTAGACTTTGATAAATGTAATATTTACACAATTTTCAAAAAGAAGTGATTGTATTTCAAATTATAAAACAATAAACAGAAGGGGGGATATAATTTGATAACGCGATACGTTATGTTTTAAAATTCGTACAACTGTATTGATGGTTTACTGGGAATATTATTATGAAAGAAACCTTCTCCATCCGCATTGAATTTTTCTATCCTATCTTCCTAAACCAGTTTCAAATTTTATAAGCACAGCTTTGTGTATAGAAAAATATTAGTTTATACTAAATTCAAGAATGTGGCTTCAACTCAAGACTTACAATAACTTCCTTGAGATAAAGAGAAACGTATTGCATGAAAAGGATTTTTCTTCCACTTTTTATTTAGGTTAGATACCATTCTGATTGAGACTAATCTCTTGAAATATTCCCGGACACCTTGATACCCAGGCCATGACATACAGTTCCTGTAATTGCTGACATACCGTCAAAGCAGTGATTTGTGTAACACCGAATGGTACAATCACTTATTTTTCTACTTTCAATACAGGATCAACATGTGCTCCACAGTAAAGTTCCCGCAATACTCACGGCTGGAAAACGGTTTAGGTGTTCCCCAGGTGTGATAATTCAATTACCACAAGGCGTGTCCTTGAACATTCCAGCTTTTTTATCCTTAAGAGGACAGTTGGCTCATAAAAAAGAACTGCGTTAGCCAGGGGAATATTTATGTCGAGAGGGCTAAAGAAAGGATACATACCAGCAGTCTACGAGCCAATATCAACCAAGATAAAGCATTAAACAGTATATTAAATCAACCGTAATATTTTTAAAAACATTTTTTTGAATGACTGTTAAGTACAATGCTCTACATGTTCATATCTTCGGGAATTAAGCACTCGTTTGTTTGTTGTTGTTGTTTTTTAATTTTAATATCATTTTCTTCATTTATTATTATTTTTTGCAAATCCTTTATGAATAAAATAAAACGTGTGTGTGTCAAATAGTTTAGTTACATAAAAATGCACTACTGATTGTTATTGTTTTACTAGGTATATTTTATCAATACATTCATGTTGATTTTGAATCCATTCAGGAATAAAAATATTGAAAGTATAATGCGGTTAATGTTATGTGTCCATTCAGAGTCCTTTATGATCCCGAATAATTCTGCAGTCAGCTGTTGTCCATATAATCAAGTTGCAGCAATAAAATTCTATCACTTTGCAATGTTCTTTGTCCACTAAGAGTCCTTGATGATCCGGATAATTTTGAATGCAGTCGGCTGTAGTCCAAACACTCGAAATACAATAATTCCTATTGCTCAAAAGCTGGCCCTGTATCAGGTGATAGTAAGGATGGCTGGACTTGACGGGAAAATACTCTTCCTGTATTCTAAACGTAAGAAAAGGTTTATATATAATGTACAGTCAAGACTATAATAAAGGAATCCACAATAAACAGGCGTTAATTATACAGAAGATACACATTCTACAAATTCACTACCACATTATTGGAAGGAGTGTTACGATCTTGGGTTCTGTACCCAACATGTAACCTGTGGGTCTCTCATATTCTGTATGTTGGATAAAAGATAATCAAGATAGGAATAATTCATTTATTTTTAAATAAATCTAAGGATTTACCCATGTAATAAAATAGCTATGATATATAAAATACGTTTGTCAGAATGGCTATGACACCATAAATGGGTTATCCATAAATTTCGTTATACCCAACATGGGTAATAACTTGGGTATTAGAATTACAGGCATCAGTACCCATACATAAACATTGAATCAATAGATAATTACCCATCTAGCTTCACAATCTCCACTGGAGTGCATGTTTTCTTTGCTTGATCGAAATGATCATCGATGAGAGACCTAAGAGAACCTGCTTAGCGTCTGCAGATCGTCGTATTTATACCCTACCGCAATTACGTTACTTGGAGAATGACATCGTAGATCCGCCATTATTTCCCGCGATTTGGTCTATGTTTACCCAAACCGGAAGTATGCCTTGATTGTGAACGACTGACGATGAGAAGCGCGTATTTTGATGTAGGTTTGTTAAATAACTTATTTGTTGCAAGTATGGATGTGCTATCACAGTATAAAAACAAGAGGTACTGTGAGCAATGCTCACTAAGAATACCCCCCGCTTACCCCAATCTCCTAAAGGGTGTTGTTAAAGGCATGAATTACCTCTTTCCTTAGTGTAAAAATATAGTACGCCTTTGTAGAAGAAAATGGAAGATATAGTCCGAACACAAATCCATGGTATAAACCTATAATTTTGACCTTGAGATCAAAGGTCAAGGTCATAAAGAGGTCATGAATGTACATGACACATAGTCTCATGGTGATACACCCATGTCTTATGGTATGACTATGTCAAAACCCTATAATCAATTTTGACCTTGATGTCAAAGTTCAAGGTCATATAGAGGTAATGAAGGTACCTGACACATCGTCTCATGGCGATACACTCATGTGTCAAATATGGTATGCCTATGTCAAAGAACAAAATAGTCATGGCCCTGACACGAATCCATTGTAAAAATCTTTAATTTTGACCTTGAGGTCAAGGTTATATGGAGGTCATGAAGGTACATGACACATCGTCTCATGGTGATACACTCATGTGTTAAATATGGTATGCCTAAGTCAAAGAATAAAGAAGTTATAGCCCGAACACGAATCCATTGTAAAAAAACCTTTAATTTTGACCTTCGATGTCCAGTGCGTTTGACCTTTTGACCCCAAAATCGATAGGTAACATCTTCATCCCATGGGTAGTCCATATGTATGATATGGTGACTGTAGATGGAAAGGATAACGCTTTAGAGCCCTGAAATCTTATTGCTACTTCGATGTCCAGTGCCCTTGACCTTTGGACCCCAAAATCGATAGGGAACATCTCCATCCCATGGGTAGTCCATATATATGATATGGTGACGGTAGGTGGAAAGGATAATGCTTTAGAGCCCGGAAACAATTGCGTCTACAGACGGATGGACGGACAGACAGACAACCCAATTCCAGTATACCCCCCACAACTTGTTATAATAATTATTAATTCATAAAATACCCATGTAAATATCGCATTAGACATGTTTGATATTCTGTCTTACGATCCCGATTGAGGAATTTCGGAACGTAAATGTCTGGGTATACGTTATGTAGTAATACTCGGGGAGTCTACGAATTTGCAGGTTCCTAACAGGAGCAACGACTGAAATTACTCTCTCCGGCGTTTGCCTCCTGATATCTTTAGACAAGAAGTGTTGGTTTTTCGGACGTGTAGTTGGCCCAATTTCTATTCGTAATACTGAATCGGATTTGTTTGTCACTGGAAACGCTTCACCGGAAGTGACGAGAAATGAGACTTACAGCCCCATTTGTATTCAATTTCCGCTGTGATTTGCTACGTACAGTTCTTGTACGGCCCATTTGAGGATCCGGGTTAGAATAGGTCCTCAGTGCCCCCTTGCTTGTCGTAAGAGGCGACTAAATGGGGCGGTCCTTCGGATGAGACGACAAAAACCGAGGTCCCGTGTCTCAGCAGGTGTGGCATGATGCCTCCCAGCTCGAAGGCCGTAAGCGCCAACCAGATGAAAAAATAATATATTACATTACATTTTAAGATTTTTAATAATTCTGTCCCTGATTGTTGATATGATATTGTTGAGCATTGTTTGCCTTCTCAGCATATGTATAACTTACGAAATAATAAAGTATATAGAATACCTGTGGCAAGAACTGTTTCATACTATAATAGTTTTTCTTTCAACAATTAAATTATGGAATGATCTACCTCAAGAATACAAGAACCCACTGACTGTATCAACATTCAAGAAATGTTTGATAAAATGAACTCCTGAATATTTTACATCATATAATTATGGTAATAGACTAAATAATATTTTCATTGTCATATCATATCAATTTCGGTCCTTCGGATGAGACCGCAAAAACCGACGTCCCATGTCACAGCCCTCCCTGCTCAATGGCCATAAACACCGAGTATAGGCCTAAATTCTGCCGCCCTTCACCGGCAGTGGTGCATGACGTCTCCATACGAGTGAAATGTTCTCGAGAGGGACGTTAAACAATATTCAATTAATCAATCAAATTTCGCCCCATAACTGACTTGAACTTCTTTATTGCTCATATAACAGGTTTGGGGAAGAAGCATTTTTAAGTCAGCTATGGCACAAAGCGTGATATGCAAATACTCGATAAGTACCAGTAAACCTCGGGATCTTTGTGTTCTCAGGCTGAACGGAGTAGCCCTATCTCATTCAACCTGTACAAATGAAAGGGCAGAGACAAAGTTTTGTATCGGCTACTCTTTTATTGTCCCCCACCGCAACGCGGAAGGGGACATAGAAATACCGGTGTCCGTCCGTCCCACTTCACTTTGTGGACGCAACTCCTCAGAAACCGCTCAACGGATTTTGTTCAAATTTTGTAGGATTGTTAGTCACCATATGTAGTACCATATGTAGTTGATCACATTGCGCCGTCATTTTGATTCGACAAAGTTTACAGGAGTTGTGGAACTTTTTTGCTTCCACCTTTTTTTCGGCGGTGGGGGACATGGCTACGTGTAGCAATCTTGTTAAAGTAACATTTCATCATTATGATTATTGATTACAATCAATATTACACAATATACAATGATAATTACAAACATTATTATAAAAGTTCACACAAAAATTAACTAAACCATCTGAAAAATTGATAGTTCAGAAATGCGCAAGTATACTCAATATCTTACCCGCACAAATGAAAATACAAAGTTCTGTATCGGCTGCTGAAGGACCCTGTCTCTGTTCCTTGCATTTATAACCCCGTACATCCTCCAACATTCCTTACCATATTTTTCTAAGGTCTTGCATATTTTTCAATTTCTTTTTTCTTGTAAATAATAGAATATTATATTCTATTCTATTCTATTCATATATATATATATATATATATATATATATATATATATATATATATATAAATACTTGACCTTTAGTGATTTCTTACATTCTGATTGGTTAAACGTTTCCTCTGACCAAAATCGCTTTCACCCTCATGATCTTGTAAACAAGCTATAAAACAACCTCACGGTGAAGAGTTCGTACACTCTTGTTCAGCATCTTACTGTTGTTTTTGTTTCCCATTATTTTGCCAATGTCCATTCATGCAGTATCCTTCCCCATATACATGTACATGTATCAAAATTCTATGATCTGTTTGATACATTGCAATTTTTGTTATGAAAGTCAATTAAGAAACAATTGTAGCAACTTGAATGCTGACCCTTTTTTATTGCACATCATCTGCAAGACTTTTCAAAATATATTATTTTTTCGTGTGGTCCAGGCTCAACCATTTACTTCATCAAGGGAATCTGTAGCGAGCTTTTATCTGTTGCGAACCTATGAAAGAAAAGAAAACAGCAGAACAGAGAAAATACATGTAAAAAGGTCCAGCCAGGTGGGTGCTTCCTTTGAAAATTGTCTAATGAATGGGTTGGATCTCAGGGAGTAACAACAACCTCTACCCAGAGTTATCGTTCCCGCTACGCTCCACAAATACCTCTGTCAACGTCTAAAAAGTTATAGCAAAATGTACAAAATCTAACTAAGCATATCGAACTGTAATGATAATATCTGAGCAAATCAAACACTTCTCTGAATTTTTTAAAATCAGAAGATGGTAAATATGAGACACCTGAGCGAATTAGAAGGTTTATATAAATATTCATTCATTCAATGATACTAGTATAATCATGGAATTCGTTGTTTTTGTGAACCTACTTTAAGATTTAAAGCATAAAACTTAAACTTATAAAATTATTATCCATGATGCTATAGGTATATGTAAGTTTTGCCAAGAATCTTGACATTTAGACGTTGACAGAGGTGTTGTAGCTCAGCGTAATACGCCCTCTGGTGAGAGATTGGAGTAACAAAAGTGACGTAGAGCATACAAAGTAACTCGTACGCTGTAGCAGATAAGTCACGTAGACCAAACATACAGAGTGTATCAAAGTTAATACGGACTACTTGATATAAAATAAAATGATCTCGATTATTAGAGAAAAAAAACTTTCTCTGTTTTAGTTAGCTTATAATTATGTCAGCTTATGCTTACCATATTCTTCGTTTCCATTGTTCTGTTATTAACTTCTTTACCAGCATGACGCATAAAATGTATATATTTCTTCATGTAATACAAACTTGTACCTTGGGGGTGGGGGTCCAAACATACCCACCCCGGCGGATCCGACCTTGTATCACTGGAACAAAACCTACACCATTGAGACCGAAATTTAGTTTGTAGTCATTCTAAGTTTATCCTTTCTAAATGGAATGAGTCATTGCCTATCAAATTTCAACGATAGATGTGAATGATTGAGGACTAGATGATTTGATTATGCAATCATTTACAGTTTGTTCTGATATACAATGTATAACGTGGGAGAAATCTTATCTGGGTAGATTACGACCCATTTACATATTTTGGTATTTCGGTATACATATACACTGTACATATGTATCATTGTGTGAAGAAAAACATCACTCAAGGATACATACCAAGGTACATGTACAACTAACCATTTTCTTTATATGCATACACCCAATGAAATACTTATATCAAATAAACACACACCACAAATCCCGGTCCAGATTTCACAAACAATACTGCCGTGTCCACACCGGTATGAGGGGGCGTTATGTAACGAAACAAACACATATTGCAATCTTCTCTTTCGTTCCATTTTTCACTAAACATATTGTATAACATTTACTACCAAAATGACAAGCCATATATGCATTATTTACCTACGCAATACATCAAACATTGCTGCGTGTATCCTTAACCGTTAAGTACCTTAGCTTTATATTAGGTTTTCTTTTCTTTTGAGAAAGAAATCCACTTCTACGTGATATAACAGATTCACACCTACCTGTCTTACCTAATACCGTTATCTTCAGGTAGGTAACCTATTTATAGAGCATGTTTCTAAGGTCATTAACCATGAACACAAGAGTCCTGAATACTCACGCCGTGTTTTCGTTTACCATAATCATACCATACAATTCATAAGATACAATTTCATTCTTTATAAAGACTGATAATAGATCATTTTAACGTCATCTAAGAAAAATTAGATCATTAATTTATACTGACTGTGAATGTACTTAGATATGCATTTTATTACATTGTATAAGTTCACATTTACTTTTGAAATAAGATAGTATTGTCTGCCTATATTAAAAAAATAATACACTAGGAAGAATTGTTTAAGCACACTAAAACTTAGGTGTACCCTTACATTTTCCATAGTTTATCTCATACGTGTGGTTTATATTGCAAGCGATATAAAGCATTAGCTTTATCACACGCCCGTTTGATAAAGCACTTCCGGTCCCAACTACTTTAGACACTGTCCCCGCTTGGATGACATATTTTCTGTGTTTATGCATATCGATACATGAAATAAAGCGTATAACTTGTTATTCTGTATTTATTTAGAATTTCTTTTATAGCAAAATTAAAATGATGTTGCCCCTACTGACATATAATGCAAGTTACCGGCCATAAAAATGTCAACTCGATCAAACATTACGACCAGAAAACAAAAAGATGTCCACACTATTATCATCGACAAGGAATCAACCGCCTACTGGACACGCCTAATCGAAAGTACCTCGACATGCTGCGGTACCAATTATTCACAAGCACAGTCTCTTTTCTCTGGAGCCATATTGAATGTGATAAATCTCAACAGCTTTACTTACTAGGCTTAAAGTGCCTCAGGATTTCCTCTCACCCTCAGCTCCAAAGAAACCACGTGAATAAAATCCAAATGCACAAACACTTCCACTTTTCATTGTAAACTGTTGAACATTCTAATAACGCTGCATTAAAATATTACTTTCATTGATCGTTGTTACACATGTTTATTTCAAAAAGACGCCGACATCAAACTTTTATCAGAAGGTCAGACCTACGTCAAAAAATAAATGCTCGGTCAATAGTTGTTATTTTGTTGGAATGGCAAAAGCATTATTAATTGTAAACTATAATCCCTTCTAAAACAATTTTCATCCATGATTTCTTTTATAAAAATGCCCTTTTGTACTGTATATGAATGGATTATATGCGCACTATTTTTTCCCTCGTAAGGAAGACTGATCAATCACGACGTCTGAGCCACGGATTCAAAACAAATTCAATCAGCTGTTTTTACCATACTGGGGATCATCTCAAAATTCATCGAAAAGAAGACGTATGAGATAAATAGAACATCTATAATTGCGTATTTTGATCTTTGGTTTATCCAACGAGTTGATATGGTGTATTTATTCGCTCGTCAAGCCTCGCGAATAAATACACCATATCAACTCGTTGGATAAACCAAAGATCAAAACACGCAATATAGATATCCTCAATATATTAAACATCTTTTAAGTGGAAAATTAAGAGTTACGATACATAACAGTCACCTATATAAATATGTGCTTCAACTAAGAAACTGTTGTGAACATGTGATAGCATCTTCGCAAGCCAAGTGTCCGATTCGCTTTCTCTCATCTCCCCCTTGGAGGATTTAGTTGCGACTGAATTGTCATCTACATGTAACGAAGTGAGCGAGTTATCGTTCTTGACGAAAACAAAATCTAACAAATCAAATAACGCATTTTAATTTATGTTACAGACATTATATGTCGAAATGCGCATCTGGTGCATTAAAATTGGTACCGTATAAGTTTTACATTATGACCCCTGGGTCGAGGCCTCTGCTGGTGGACTATTAGTCCCCGGGGGTCTCTACAGCCCAGTAGATAAGTAATTCGTCACTAGCTTGAAAATACGGATGTATATTTAATTGCTGTGATAAAATTTAGAAAGTCATTTCAAAATTAAGGACTATCTCCCTGATGCATAGCTCGTATCCTTAGAAGAATTTGATTCCACTTTGTGGCTCTCTGTTTTTCCCTAAAATAGCTCTTACAAGTTTATTGTTATTTCGGATTTCCAAAATTTCGGCTTGAGCATCACTGAAGAGACATTATTGTCGAAATGCGCATCTGGTGCATCAAATTTGGTACCGTATTAGTTTTACATGTGTACCATGTACATGTATGTTAACAAAATGGAGTTGACAGATAAAACAATAAAATTGTCTTTTATTCGTGTGTGCATACTTGTTGGACGTCTATGCCACCTTTGTGCTTAAGGTAACTCCATGCTCGCAGTTTTATCTGATACAAGTTTAACAAGCATTCTGAGAGTATTGCATGGCAATACATAGTCCCCTACCGGTTGCAAATATTACTGTGCCACAACATTATTCAACGTTCATTTAATATGTAGATTATGGTAAAAGAGAAACTTGGGGAACCAGGATAGGAATGGTTGAAAATCAACTACTATTCGAGTAGAGACTAGATCAGGGAAAAAGACAAATTTATAATTAGGTTTAGGTCTTTAACCAAGTCAATAAACTGTGACATGTAGGTGATCATGAATAATTTAGCTACATTGTTGTATTACTATGCTAGAAGTTTTAATGAGTGTAGTATTCTTAATTCTTATTTACAGAGATAAGAAACTTGGATGTAAACTAACAATTCATGCTATTTTTCTAAGTCCAAGGGCCATAACTTAATGGAAAATCAACGGACCAAGATGAAATTCGATCTTGATCTGTAACTTGCTATGGCAAAGCAATGTACCAAATATCAAATGAATATCTGATAGCACAACCAAAAAAAAGTCCGGAAAACTGATAATTCATGCTATTTTTCTAAGTCCAAGGGCCATAACTAAGTGAAAAATCAACGGACCGAGACGAAATTCAAATTTGATCTGTAACTTGTTATCACTAATGACAAAGCAATGTACCAAATATCAAATGAATATCTGTAAGCACATCCAAAAAAAAAGTCTGGAAAACTGATAATTCATGCTATTTTTCTAAGGCCAAGGGCCATAACTAAGTGAAAAATCAACGGACCGAGACGAAATTGGAACTCGATCTGTAACTTGTTATGGCAAAGCGTCATACCAAATATAAAATAAATATCTGCAAGAAAAATGCGGAAAACTGGACTGACGGACGGAGCGCAAACCTAAAGTCCCCTTGTCTTCGTCGGTAGGGGACTAACAAGTGTATTTATTTCCATTTAGAGTTAAAACTAACAAATGATCAAATAAAATATGTAGGTCATCACAGTTTTTAAGATGTGAGATATACACATACAGAATCATATATCACCTTCAGAAAATTGCAATTTTCCTTAAACAGTGTTATCAAAATTTCATAAAACCTGGTTATGACGATATAATAGCATTCATAACAATTTCTTAAAGCTGTTTCTTCACGAAAGTATACAAAATGTCTGTAAAAAATAAAGGAAATCTATCGCGTAATAGACTTGATAAAGAAATCTGTATTCAATAAAAACACAGTTATTGCCCTTGGATTCAATATTTTGAAACTTATCGTTGATTATTTATCTATAACTTAGACTTTTAAAGTAGTTTATTTTTAACAAGATTTTTAGCTCCTCTGAGCCGAAGGCTTAAAGAGCTAATCATATGGCCATATGTGTGGCGTGCGGTGTGCGTCAACATTTTGGAAAAAGGGCTATATCTTAAGAACCCCTTGGCCAATTTTTGTCAAATTTGTCACAGGGTATCATTGGCCCAAGGGCTTTCATTTGTACTAAAACTAGGGTTGTGACCCTTTAAGAAGGGGAAATAATTAGGAAAATGCAAACAAAAGTAGTGGTTGCTAAACAATCTTCTTCTCAAGAACCACTGGGCAAATTATCAATAAACTTATGCATAAGGATGAGGATAGGTTGTAAATAAAAATATGTTCAAGGCATCATCCTGGGGCAAAGGGTGTGGTCTCAAGGTCACTTCAAAGTTTACCTTAAATTTTGTTTTGTTAAAACTGATATTTTGCTTAGTATAAGGACTAGGATCATCAAATTTTGTCTGTTGATGCATCTTAGGACCTAATATCAAGTTGTCTCAAAAGTAGGTTATGGTGACCTACTTTTTGAATTTCGCAGGTAATTATTATTAAATGGATTTTAATGCATATCTTGGACACTTTTGAGCCTGTGATCATCAAAAGTTGTCAGTTGATAGATCATGGGACCTTGAAGTGTATGTAAAAAGTATGTCACCATGACCTACTTTCTGAAATTTATGGCTAATCATTTATGAATACATTTTAGGTTGTTAGTTCAGATACCAAGAGGTTTAGAATCATCAAACCTTGTAAGTTGATGCGTCTAGAGGCCTCGAAACATATTTATTTTAAAAAAGTAGGTCACAGTGACGTACTTTTTGAATTTTGCAGACATTTAAATTTCACATTTTCAATTTTAGATGCATATTTAGGACACTAGGATTATCAAACTTTGTCAGTTGATGCATCTTGAGTCTTCATAGTTTGTTGACCAAAAAGTAGGTCATCGTGACCTACTTTTGGAATTTGATGGTTATATTTTAATATTTCAGATACTATTTGACTTACAATTATCAAACTTTGTCAGTTGATGCATGTTGAGTCTTCAGAGTGTGTTGACTAAAAAGTAGGTCACCGTGACCTTTTTTGGGGATTTTGACGGCTATATTTGAATATTTCAGATACTATTTGATTTACAATCATCAAACTTTGTCAGTTGATGGGTCTTGAGTCTTCAGAGTGTGTCGACCAAAAAGTAGGTCACTGTGATCTACTTTTGGAATTTGACGTTTATATCTGAATATTTCAGATACTATTTGACTTCAATTATCAAACTTTGTCAGTTGATGCATCTAGAGTCTTTGGAGTGTGTCGACCAAAAAGTAGGTCACTGTGTCCTCCTTTTGGAATTTGACGGCTATATTTGAATACTATTTGACTTGTCAGTTGATGCATCTTGAGTATTCAGTGTGTCGACTAAAAGTAGGTCACCGTGACCTAGTTTTGGACAGTTACATTTTAAATTTTCAGGTACTATTTGACTTAACATCATCAAACTTTGTCAGTTGAAGCATCTTGAGTCCTCGGAGTGTGCAGACTATAAATTAAGTCACCTTGATATACCTTTTTAACTTCAAAGCTATATCTAAATCAAATGCTAAGAGGCCTAGAATCATGAGCCTGTTTCAGTTGATGTATCTTGAGTCCTCGGAGTGTGTCAATTAAGAAGTAGGTCAGTGTGATATACTTTTTGAATTTCATGGCTATATTTAGATATTTCAGATACTAAGTGACTTAGATCCATCAGACTTATCAAGTTGATGCATCTTGGCTTCTCAGAATGTGTCAGCTAAAAGGTAGGTCACTGTGACCTACTTTTGCTTTTATGGGGGGGGGCAAATCTATACATCTTTCAAACTAAAAACCCAAGGATCATCAAACCTTGTCAATCATTAATAAAACATATTGCCAAATCTTTGAAAAATATAGAAAAATTCATTAAAAATGCTATTCTGTCACTTAACTCACTCTTTGTTTTTTATTTCAACAGAGCTGAAAAGGTTAAACAATTTTGTTGATACTGGTTTTAAGAACCATTCTCCAACAATGGCATGAAATGTAATTGCATTAAAAATCGGACAAAATACAATGCGATCTCCTTGTTCTAATTGTATGCATAGTAAATTCGGTATTTAGCACCCCAACCGTCTCTATGTCCCTTGAAAAAACTCAATGCATGTAGAAGAGAAATATGTACTACCCAGATATGCACGTAGGTTAAGTAACTTCATTTTGTAATTATTTTGATTGCCTAATCTAATAGTGTACTGTATGATATCCCCTTCATACACTATCATGTGGTAGGTCTTTAAAACCTTGTTAATTGATGAATCTTGGTTAGTGAGAATTTTTGCCTGTTCTACAATGTATCAGAAGAGCGATTCTAGGCCCATGGGTCTCTTGTTTACAATAACTATCAGAAAAGACTCCAATAAAATTTATGTTCCTATAATGCATACATGTAAATCTAAATAAATCATAGATTTTTGCAAATTCTGATGACATCACAGGAGGGTGGAATTACTTTAAGGCGGAAATCACATATCAATACAATTCATTCATATTTCAGCGTTTCTACTTTCGTTTTGATATTGTACTCAATTTTGCTGAGTTTGTTCAGTTTATTCCAGCACATACCGTGCTTTATCGTCATTTGGGTGAGGTACATGATCGATTATCTCTAGAAGTTGATCGTAAACCCAAAAACTTTCTCCGAAAATCGCCCGTCTTTGTTTTTTAGACAAAATGGCAAGGCAAAGGTGACAACACGGGCTAGACATGGGGACCGCCATTACTCAAACCAAACTGTATGTATGACGCGATTTGATTGGATGCCTTGGAAAGCCAAAGCGCGATATTTTGAAGTCTTAGAAATGCGACTAAATCCGCCAAGAAAGGGGGGGGGGAGGGGACGAGAGTAAGCTAATCGGACATTTGGCTTACGAAGATGATGCGATAGTAAATTAAACTTAATAACAAACCAAATGCCATCAAAAATTGAACACGACACACTGTCTTATCATGGTATACCCACACACCAAATATCAAAGGCCTATTTCAAAAGACAAAAAGTTAAGATCCGGACAAAAAATGCCCTAAAATCTATTATTTGATCTTTACATAAAAGATCAATGTAATAAAAAATGCATGCAACAGTCTTATCATGATATACCCACATATCAAATATTAAAGACCGATATCAAAAGAGAAAAAAGTTATGATTCAAACAACTAAAATGACCGAAAATTCTATTATTTGATCTTTACATAAAAGGTCAAAGGTCATCAAAAGGACACGTGACACACTGTCTGATCATGGTATACCGACATACCAAATATCAAAGGTCTATGTTAAAAGACAAAAAAAAATTATCGCCCTGACCACAAAAAAAAATGCCCAAAGATTTCTATTAGTTGACCTTCATATAAAAGATTATGGTCAAATGTCATCACAAATGGTACGAGACACATTGTTTTATCATGCTATACCCACATATGTCAAAACACAACAAAAAATTATGGCCCGGACAAACTTTGTATAAGAAGCGGAAGATGAAATAATTCACACTAAAACAATTTGTCGGCCTTCCGGGAAGGGGGGGGGGGCATAATTATCTCTTTCGCGGACAGTACCCGTTTGATGAACGACAGCCACTTTACGATACAATCTCTCACAAGATCGCTCCGGACACCCATAGATATTAATGGTCATTACAATCTCTCACAAGATCGCTCCGGACACCCACATATATTAAAGGTCATTATAAACTCTCAGAGTATCGGTCGTGACACCCACAGATATTAATGGTCGTTACAAACTCTCACAGTATCGGTCGTGACACTCACAGATATTAATGGTCGTTGGTGTATATCACAGTTAGCGAAACGTAAAGCATGAAAATAGGTTGATATATATTTTGTGTTATCCTCGCCATTATTTCGTACAGGTTGGTTGGTTGTATCTTGTTTAACGTCCCATTCAAGAATGTTTCACTAACGGAGACGAAACCATTGCCAGTGAAGGGCTGCAAAACGTAGGCCTTTGAGGAGGGAGGGATCTTTATCATGCCACACCTGCTGTGACACGGGGCCTCGGTTTTTGCGGTCTCGTCCGAAGGACCGTCCCATTTAGTCGCCTCTTACGAAAAGCAAGAGCAACGATGAGATAGAAAAAATAAACATTTAATGTACCAACCAGAAATATCATCAGAAGAAATTAAATAGCTTACCAGCTTACAATATTTTCAATATGAAAAACGACCTGATACATTTATACTGAAATTAGCCTTATTCATATTCTGTACATCAATATAAATTTCTTAATATTTTTCTTGTAACGAGTGAAAACCACACAAGAAATCTAAACTGTTCGAACTAAAGGAATACAGAATAGTGAATTGAATGAAAGTAAAGCGGAAAATATCAAGTTGCAAAATATGGAAAGTATACGTTGCACATTTCTGCCTTTTGCTTAATCCACGTCATGTACATCGTGACGTCAGTGTATATTCCGGGAAGGCGTGGCTGTGCGCAATCAAGTCCCCAACTTGTGATACCTAAAATCATAGTGGTGTTTTCATTTACATCTATATCCTAAGTACTCATTAGATTAAGATAAAATTATATTTATTAAACGATCATTCGAAAAAATACACGTGCTTTAATCGCGTGTTATAACCACACCTGAAGAAATCAAATTCAAGATTATGTTGTACATAAGCTAGAACATACCGATTTGCACCCATATTCCATTATGGTATTTTATTATAAAGGGGCTTCCGCTGTCTCCCTGTAAAGATATCAATTCATCAAGATTAAATTGTAGTATCCACAAAACTGCACAAACCAGATAAAGAACTTATAACAAAAAATAAGATGTGCAACAAGACCACAGTCTTTCGGGGATGAGACTCAGAAGACGTGATCGTTAATCTATCACATTTATCCGTTTTGACGTCTTTTAAATTTCTATATCTTTTTCTCGAAGAGCCACTTGGTAGATAAATTCATTAAATTAGCGTATAACAACGCGTGTTAAAATTGTCTGTTACAAACCCTTTGTTGACCTAGTTAGACAGGTTGTTTGTTTGTTTTACGTACCGTCCAGAATTTTTCACTCATATTGAGACGTCACCAAATGTAGGTGAAGTACCACAAATTTAGACCTATGCTTAACGCTTAACTCCTTCTCTTACTATAGTACATGTACTGATTAAGAAATATGAAGAAAGGTGAAGATAACGAACAGTGATCAATCTCGCAACTCCTATAACCAATACAAAATAGATAGTTGGGCAAACACGGACCCCTAGACACACCAGAGGTAGGATCAGGTGCCTAGGAGGAGTAGGCATCAGTGGCGGATTTAGAGGGGCGCAGCTGGCGCCCGCCCCCCCCCCCTAAAATTTTCAAATTTAAGGTAAATCGCGGTATCTTGTTTCGGAAAATGTACTAAACGATAAAAGAAACAATAATTTCTTCCACTCTCGGAGAAATAAATGACAAAATCCTTTGATTTCTTTAATTACTTTATTGGGAGAACTTAATTTTTTCCAAAAACCCCTTAGAATTTGGGTCATTGTATTAATTTCACCTTATTAAAATGATAGAAAATAGTACAAATGACTTAATAGGAGAAATATTTCAAGCCCCATAAAATCGGTAAAATCCAGGAGCTTTCGGGGGCTTCGCCCCCTGGGCCCCCACCAGGGCTTCGCCTTGCACCCATTGCCTCATAAAGTTGCGCTCCCTGTAACCACAATTCCTGGAACCGCCCCTGAGCATCCAAAATATTCAAGATACGACTTTGATTTTTGATCTCAATAATAATGGATATAAATGTCTTCCTCTCATAATTTTCCTCTGACGTACTGAATGTGAATGTGGTTATTTGTAGTCGGCGCGATCGTGTTCAATGTTTTCCAGTAAAATTTTGCTGTGGTAATAATTAAGTTCATTTCATTTGAGTGTCATCATCGGACCGGTCGGCGCTCGTATCGCGGGCCGAATCTCGATCCCGACACAGCGTCAAACCTGTATGTAAAACGTCTAACGTAGGTACATTGTAGTGGCTGTTTCTTCTCTAAGCACCCGGTACATTAAAGTGAAAGTCGAGAGTCCATTGAATATGACCTTAAGATATGGTAGGTGCCTTCATACAATGCAACTACAGCCTTGAACAATGTGCATTTTTTCAAAATACTCCAGTTTATTGTTGAAAAATACTCGATCAGTGTAAATCAAAATCCAAGCAAATAAAATAAGTCATCAGTCGAAAATAAAAATTTGGCTGATTTTCGAATGATCAAGGTTTTTAATTCGGAAATGTCGAAGCAAAATGTTCAGTGCTTTGTGGTAAATAATATACTTCCAAATATCTGGTCGAAGTTTATTCTTTATCACCCAGAAACCATTATTAACGAAGAAACGCTTGCCCATCTCTCATCAAACTATAAAGTCTCCCATCCTTATTAGGACGACACATGATTTATAGGGAAAGAAAACTCCCAAAATTCGAGTATATTCTACAATTAATTACAAAACTGTTTGTAAAAATTGCAAAATTATGTCTGCATATGATACAATTTTGGAAAACTAACAAACTTACAGCACAGGCATCTCTTCCGCCTTGTTCGTACCCTGCACAGAATGTAGTCTGAGGCAGGAAAAGACTACCGTACCAATCGTGTGCGGCACATACTCGATCGTTCAGGATTGGAAGAGTCACCTGGTTCAGGACGTATTTTGGATAATCCTCTGCAGGAAGAAGAACGTACACATTTACAAATAGGAACACGTACTTGCACCTGTATGCATCTATGAAGTAATTTAACGTTACATCAAAGTTCACGTCAAAATTCCATACACTGATTTTAAATATTTCATAAAACTATATGTTAATTCTATTTGGCAAATCTATTGGGATTTCTGTGACACAAGTAAACTTTATTCTATTCAAAAGAAAGTAAACAAATCGTGTAACATCGTAATGAAACGTCAAGACGAAGTGATTATTTTAAGAATACGCATCGGACATTCAAAATTGACCCATTCGTACCTACTAAACAGAGAACCTCGGCCTGAATGCATATCTTGTGACTGTACATTAACTATACATCACATTCTTTTAGAATGTAGTGATTTTACGCCCATACGAAATAGACTTTTTCGCCCATACGAAATAGACTTTTTAATAAGTACAATCAATGAAAGAACTATTTACAAATATTGACAATCATTATATTATACAATATTTACAAGAATGCGACTTTTACAGAATTTTTTTTAAAACTTTTATAATACAACTGTTTATATACACGAATTGATTTTAGTTTTTAACCTCTATATATTTTTAACTTTATGTCCGTCGGATGGGACGTTAACGGGTGTCCCGTGTCAAGGATCACAACCCCTTGGCACGCAAAATATCGTTTCCCTGATGTTCGAAAAAGAGTAGGCTCACTGGGGGCCGTCAGGGAAACTCAAACACTCACAACCAAACATCATTCAATTAGTTAACCGCCATAAAATGGCTGAAATATTGCCAAAATGGCGTAAAACCCCAATCAATCAAAGTTCTGTATGAGAAGGCTCATGTGTGGCGTTTTACGTAGAATTCGCTTGCTTACGTAAATCAATTTTCTGTAATTTCGCAAAGATTTTATTAGTCCCCTACCGACGAAGTAGATGGGGACTTTAGGTTTGCGCTCCGTCCGTCAGTCCAGTTTTCCGCACTTTTTTCCCCTGTTCTTGCAGATATTTATTTTATATTTGGTATGTTGTTTTGCCATAACAAGTTACAGATCAAGTTCGAATTTCATCTCGGTGCATTGATTTTCCATTAAGTTATGGCCTTTTGACTTAGAAAAATAGCATGAATTGTTAGTTTACATCCAAGTTTCTTATCTCTGTACATAAGAATACTACACTCATTAGAACATCTAGCATAGTAATACAACAATATAGCTAAATTATTCATGATCACCTACATGCCACAGTTTATTGACTTGGTTAAAGACTTAAAGCTAATTATAAATTTGTCTTTTTTTCTGGTCTAGTCTTTACTCGAATAGTAGTTGATTTCCAACCATTCCTAACCTGGGTCCCCGATTTTCTCTTTTACCATAATTTATGTAATGAACTTTGATTATTGTTGTGGTACAGTAATTTTTGCAACCGTTAGGGGACTATGTATTGCCATGCAATACTCTCAGAATGCTTGTTCACTTAGTTATGGCCCTTGGACTTAGAAAAATAGCATGAATTATCAGTTTTCCATAATTTTATTTGGTTGCGCTTGCAGATATTCATTTGATATTTGGTAAATTGCTTTGCCATAACAAGTTACAGATCAAGTTCCCATTTCGTCTTGATCCGTTGATTTTTCATTTAATTATGGCCCTTGGACTTAGAAAAACAGTATGAATTATCAGTTTTCCGGACTTTTTTTGCTGTGCTTGCAGATATTCATTTGATATTTGGTACATTGCTTTGTCATAACAAGTTACAGATCAAGTTTGGATATCGTCTCGGTCCGTTGATTTTTCATTAAGTTATGGCCCTTGGACTTAGTAAAATTGCACGAATTGTTAGTTTACATCCAAGTTTCTTATCTCTGTAAATAAGAATTAAGAATACTACACTCATTAAAACATCTAGCATAGTAATACAACAATATAGCTAAATTATTCATGATCACCTACATGTCACAGTTTATTGATTTGGTTAAAGACCTAAACCCAATTATAAATTTGTCTTTATTCCCGGTCTAGTCTCTACTCGAATAGTAGTTGATTTCCAACCATTCCTATCCTGGTTCCCCAATTTTCCCTTTTACCATATCTTACACAATGAACTTTGAATATTGATGTGGTACAGTAATTTATGAAACCGTTAGGGGACTATGTATTGCCATGCAATACTCTCAGAATGCCTGTTATCAATGGAGCTTTTTCATTTGTCCTGAGTAAGGGACAGATCGTCCCTATTATTTATCTAACTGTTGGTGTTGTTGGCCACATTTGTGTTTTATGTAATTTTTATACCCCTCGCAACAAAGTTGCAGGTTTGGTATGCAGGTCAATAGTGGGTCTTCTGACGTGACTGAGAGGCGCGGTGGCTAAGCAATATTTGGATAAGTTTTTATATTCCCACATCGCGATAAATGTCTTTTTTCCTCGTTATTTTATCAGAAAGATTCATAGAAAATTTGAACTTTCGTTTCAACGGAATATTAATAGCAGTTTTAGGTAGCTGACTTAGGACGGTACCTTATACATGTTTAATGTTTCCAGATCTACGATCATTTCTCGTATATATTTTTTCTCATGCATACAGTAATGAAAATAGCTTTTAAAGTAAGATTCAAAGGATGTAATCCATACCTCGAGTGATTCCCCATCCGGCTACAATGCCATACGTAGTGGAATGACCGTGGTGTGAGAGTAGGCTACTCAAAGAAAACCCAGGCAAGCAAACTGGCATGACGAAGCTGTTGTACATCACGTGATTGTTCAATACAAGTATTGCAATATCATTTCTAACTGTAACATTGTCATATCCCTCGTGCATGATGATGCGATTTATGGTGTGTGTCTGCTCAAACAAGTCCTGAAAAAGAAGGTGATGTTTTCCAACGATGACCCGCCATCGTCTAACATCTAGACTCTCTGCTCTGTAGGTTAAAATAGGATATTCTAGTTATCATAAAAACATCGCATCAATACGTCAGTGGTTCTATAAGTAGCTTTCGAAGTTAGTGGGCGAATTTGTTGCGCTTAAACTAGGTTCGAATCAGTTTAGTAAATCAGTTTGTTTTTCGAACTGGTTTTGAACTAGTTTAATACCAGAACTTTTTTTTTCAAATTTGTTTTTACCAACACTTAAAACAGTTCGTTTAACCAACTAAACCGCTTCTGGGGGCAGTTCATTCGGTTTACGAGAGAGGCGGGAAATCAATCCAGCATGTCGACGGCATCACCTGTGGTTTTGAAATGTGCGGTATGCAGTTTCGAGTCGGAGATTATCGGGGACTTTCAGAATCATTGCTGCAAGATATTTTATACTATTTGTCATATGTGTAATAATTCAAATTTAAACTGTTCATTTGTTTCTTCACTGTAAACCAGATTGAAACCAAAACTGGTTTGAAAACTAGTTTCAAACTCATAAACCAAAACTTTAACCAGTTTATGAGCAACAAATTCGCCCAGTATGTTGGTACTGAATACAGGGTTATTTTCGCCTTTCTATATTTGCGAACAGTTGCATTCTGTCTTAAATTCGCCCAGACATAGTTGTGATGAAAGAGAGATAGGAGAGAAAACGGGTCTGCCCGGTCTTAAAATTCGCCCATTGACAACGAGGGCGAAAGTGGTAAAATAAAACGGGAAGTGGGGAAGAAATGGGGGGGGGGGGGGGGGGGGGTAAACGAGGTGAAGGGGTAGGGGCGAATATTTTCCCTGTATACAGTAATACGATAGAAGTTTTGTTTTGAAAGAAATGAAGCATGATTTACAAACCAATTAGCGTTCTGCTTTCCCTTGTACATATATTTATTGTAGAAATTAATTAATGAAGCATCAAAACCAATACCGGCCTTTAATGGCTTTCGAATAAATGTACTTTTTGAACTTCAGTCTATAAGCGTCATGCTCGTCAAAACTCCAAAACAGAGTATCTAATTTTGCGTTTTTGATAGGGGGATGCATTATATGATTCAATTTTTAAAGTGTCCACTAGGAATGAATGTAAATGAAATAAAAAATTATACTTTTCAAAGCAATGGGCCGCTGTCAGAATGAGTCTGTCTGAAACGATTGATCCTCCACAAACTTGAGCTCCGTTCTCCGTCAGCATTGCCTTAGGAAATGATAATAATAAACATTGGGTCAAATGCTGTCTGACGTTAGGTCGTTCTTGACACACTGATTTTGACTACGGATTACTCCGTTCACCTGATCAAAACATAGGGTTCACGGCGAGTGTGGCCGGTCGACAGAGGATGCTTACTCCTCCCAAGCACCTAATACCACTTCTGGTATGTCCAGGGGCCCGTGTTTGCCCAACACTTTATTTTGCATTTAATTTCCTTATAGGAGTTATGAGATTGATCACTGTTCGTTATCTTCACCTTTCATGATAATCGCTAAATGATTATAAATATAAACGGGACGGAAGTTTAAGAAACCTGCAATTAACATTTCTCAATTTACCTAGCTATGTATAATCTATGGAACATGGTTACCTGGCAACTTATCCAATGGAATTTCCATAGCAACCAATAAAATGAACACTTCAGGTACTACAGATCTACACGACTGATTGGAACATATTTTACTGTCCAGGTGTGCAACAAAAGGCACATTTTCTAAAACGTTTAGAACGCTCTATCCTATTTCACACAAAACATTATTAAAAATTAAGGACAATGGTAGCAAAGGTCAAAAAATGGTAAGCTTTCATAAAACAATTATGATAGCTATTTTATCGGTAGATATCTATGTACAAAAACACAGTTTGGTATACATGTAGTACATCGACACTATGAAATATTTGGTACATATCAACGCACAATCTAAACTAAAACTGAATGGAAATATACAGCCAATGATTTGATAGCCAAAGTGAAAGAACTGGTATAGAACTACCAATGACTTGGTGTATTGATAATAGTGTCAATGACAACGATCGAATTCAAAATCATTTTTCCTAATAGATTTTTTAAAACACAATACTATTCAGTCAAATGTGTACTTACCATCCACGGGAGGGATCCCATGCGAGTCTCCTCACCGCCGATAACTCGGTGCATATGGTCATTGTGATGTTGTTGTGATGGGGGCCTGGCAGGATGGCCACAGCTACTGCATGCTTGACCCACTGTGGAGTATTTTATGTTGTATTAATATTATCATTTCGTTTAACGAAACTTGTAACGACATTGTCTTTGTAAGACTCATTATCTTTACTTATTTTTTAACGAACTTAGCTTTTAATTACATATTTGGTATACCGCTGGGGTGGTCTAGAGGTTAGACGAATGCATATGAATTGCCAACATTTGTCAGTTCTTTCCCCTATTTCAAACATAGGTGGCGCAAGACTCGTTTACGTCCTTGTTGACTTCCGGTGTACATAAGATTTAATATGAGAGTGCAAGTTTTTTGATGTGCAAACGGGGGCGGGGGTAGGCTTCCCGGGAAATGAAGCTTTAAAAAAAACAAGTGGTTCATTGCCATCAAACGTAACAGCGACAACGATCGTTTCACGTTCCACACCGCGTCGTGCGCCGGAAACACCAGTCTTCAGACTTCACAGATGACGACTTTGTTGCAGAAAGTATTCACGGTGGGTTGAACATTTGCTCTGTAGATCGGAATTTTCTGTATTAATATTTTATGCTGAAATTTTAGTTATGCTTACATGTACAGTCATCAATAATCTTATAATTCTATTACTCGAACCCCCCCCACCCCCCCCCCCACCCCCCCCCCACCCCCACCCCCCACTCCCCTTTGTTATAGACTAGATCTAATCATACAGGGGAAATTTGAATCATCAATATATAAACGGAATATGATACAAAATACATTTAAAATTTAATTTAAAAATTAATTTTAGAGTTAACCAAGGTCGTCAAAATATGAATGAACACGATTATTAATAGCAGTCTGCGCCCCTACCCCCACCCCCCATCCATCGTCACTCGGTACGACTACGCGACTGTAATAAGGGGATAATATTAAATCTTATGAATTTAGAAGTTGAAAGAGAGCTTGAACTCTTGTGTTAAACTTGCAATCCAAATTGTAACATTCATTTTAAATGTAGAAACTTGACATTGTGAATCATTATTGTACAGCTAGCATTTGGGGTAGTAAAAATTATTTGAGCGGCAAATTTTTATACTCTCGCTTGCCCTATGGGCTGTGATGGGAAAAAAAAGTTAATCGTAAGGACTATTTACCTACAGTAATGCCATCTCGTATTAATTCATCCACGTTAATGGTATAAGTTAAAATACGTTGATAAACTGTTAAATGTGAAGTTACGAGTTACATATATGCACAATGTACCTTCTCTAGATCCAGCAATGTATCTTTGTTTGTAAGGGTTTTTATGAAGTTTAGGAATCCAGTATAGGTACGGTAACTCATATTCATCCGACCCATTGACTGGGATATTAAATGTGCCTAAAACGGAAGTATGGTTTTGAAGAATTTCGTCTTTTGAAAGGGCAGTTGGAGTATAAGTACGATTACAAGTTTTACAAGTTTTTACGGTCCAATTTGAGCTCAAGAACATAAGATCTGAAAAGGAATCATCAAAAAAAAAAAAAAATAGATAATCGTGTTCATTCATAGTGTGACCGGTCAACAGGGGATGCTTACTCCTCCTAGGCACCTGATCCCACCTCTGGTGTGTCCAGGGGTCCGTGTTTGCCCAACTATCTATTTTGTATTGCTTGTAGAAGTTATGAGATTGATCACTGTTCGTTATATTCACCTTGCATCTTAAAGGAACACGACAATCTTTTATTTGAGTATATGAATTTTGATTTTTGTACCAAAGCTGATTATTATTTGATTATACATACGACAAATCATATATATCTCGAAGGATAATCCGAGGGACACCAACCAAATTGTTGGAGCCTGTGCCCCTTATAGATTCTACAGAGTGACAACTTTATATACTGGGCGACGTGTCAGCCAGTATTGTATCGTTATTGTTTATATTCATGAAAGAACATTATATCGAGCGATAAGTATCCTCGGGGACAGACTGTCCACCAGCAGAGATGCATGCTTGATGTTGAAATGAAAGGTGAAGATAACGAACAGTGATCAATCTCATAACTCCTATTATAACCAATACAAAATAGAGAGTTGGGCAAACACGGACCCCTGGATACCTTTTTAAACTTCCATTTGATCTGTGATTGCGTATTTATATATACAGTTATTCTAAAAAAGAAAGAAAAGAAGAAGAAAAAACCCACCTCAGTTTTAGTTTTATTTTATGCCCTTTTCTATATATTCATCGTTCTTTGTTTTTACATGTAAAGGGTTTTAGGGTTATTGCCTTAATTAGACAAGAGGCCCAGGGGCCTTATAGGTCACCTGAGTATCAACCTTCCAATGTTTGAATTAGGTTTGTGTTTAAATATAAGAATTTTACTTTTGGATGGAAGAAACATTGAATAGCTATGTGGTCAGCCCCGCCTTTGCACCAGAACCCCTGACCCAGGGGCCATAAATTTCAGTTTTGAAAGAAGCATCCTTGATCATCATTATCATACTATTAGTTTATCTACTTAATACCCAGCAGCAGAGGAGAAGATTTTCAAAGAAATAAAATGCATTTTCACTATATGATCAATAGGGTCCCACCCTAATACCAGAACCCCTGACCCAGGGGCCATGAATTTCACAATTTTGAAAGAAGCATCCTTGTTCATCATAACCATGCTATTGGTTTGTCTACTTAATACCCAAGGACAGAGAAGAAGATTTTCAAAGAAATAATGCATTTTCACTATATGACTTATAGAGCCCCACCCTAGCACCAGAACCCCTGATCCAGGGGCCATGAATTTCACAATTTTTAACAAGAGGTACTGTGAGCAATGCTCACTAAGAATACCCCCCGCTTACCCCAATCTCCCAAAGGGTGTTGGTAATAGGTATAAACTACCTCTTTTCTGAGTGTTGCTACTTCGATGTCCAGTGCGCATGACCTTTGACCTTTTGACCCCAAAATCGATAGGGAACATCTTCATCACATGGGTAGTCCATATGTATGATATGGTGACTGTAGGTGGAAAGGATAACGCTTTAGAGCCCGGAAACCATTGCGTCTACAGACGGACGGACGGACAGACGGACAACCCGATTCCAGTATACCCCCCCCCCCCCCAACTTGTTGCGGGGGGTATAAAGAGGCATCCTTGCTCATCATTACCATGCTATTAGTTTGTCTACTTAATACCCAGAGACAGAGAAGAAGATTTTCAAAGAATTTTTACACTTTCACTATATGACCAATAGAGCCCCACCCTAACACAAGAACCCCTGCCCCAGGGGCCATGAATTTCACAATTTTGGTAGAGGGCTCAACGCTCATTATAATTATGCCCACAGTTTGGCTTCTTGATGTCCAGGAGTAAAGAAGAAGATTTTTTAAAATTACACTCATTTTGATGGTTTTTGCCCCACCCCTCAGGCCCCAGGGGGGCAGGGACCACGAATTTCACAATTTTTGTTCCCCTCCACCCACAGATGTTATATGCCAAAATTGGTTGAAATTGGTTTCAGAGAAGAAGCTGAAAATGTTCAAATGTTAACGCACGACGCACGTCGCACGACGACGGACAAAAACAGATAGCAACAGGTGACCTAATAAAGCGCTATATAAATGTATAATAGTAATAATAATAATAAGCTTTGCTTCTCATGAAAATATTTACAGCTTTCAAGGAGAAACTTCAGACGTATTGTGCCACGACATAATTGAGAAATGGTATAAATCTCAAACATTTCAAGGAATGCTTAGTAAATTTGAAATTACAGAACTTTTCCAAAATCAACAGCATCAAAACATACGACTTTAACACTTAACACCACCATTCCTCAAGATATGAAGACTAAGCATTTTTCCATCATAGATAACTGCTTCTTCAATACAAATGAAATTCGGAAATATTCATATTTGTGATTAATCATCTACAAAATTCGTTTGTGCAACACCACTCTGATTCTACACACAAGTACTCTGATCGAAGTTAATATTAAAAATATACTGGAGTGCGGTATTGACAAATTGAATATCTATGTAGTCTTTGGTGACCAGGTCTTCTAATAATCTGACCTGTTTTGTATTCTTATGAGACATAATTTATTCCAAAGTTTTTACAGGAAAAGAAGAAACTGTCTTGTGGCTTTCAACTCGACAATTACATGTAGGTACGTCGACGACGTTTCAGCTATTAATAATATTACATGTAATATGTCGATTTGATATTTCCAATGAACTTGAAGTAAAAGACAACACAGATTAATCCATATCTGCTTCATATTCTAGGGATTGTTCTACGTATGATCAATGTTTTAATCGAGGCATGCCACTGACAAATGAGTTGATGTTACAAGAGTTTCAACAATCTCGTTTAAAATAGGTATTTTGCAAATTCTATGGTTGTTAATAATTATCTAATTTACAAATACAGCCTGTTATTATGTTGAATGGCGTGTTTCATGAGAATTGTTAGGCCGTTCTTCCCATACTGATTTTGAATACGGATTACTCCGTTTGCTTTGATACTTGTCCAACTCTTGATATTGTATTCCTTATTGGAGTTATGAAATTGATCACTGTTCGTTATCTTCACTTTTTCTCTTTTCATTAAATTGTTGCTCTCATTAAAGGTATCGATACGCGCATTACTTCCTTTTACAAATTTAAATCGTTGTGAATAATTAAGTACGTCGTCAAATGCATTTAATTGAATCAAATTGTTTATACCGAGCTCCAAATTAATTTTCGCGAGAAAATAATTCCATCGCATAGATGCAATAACTCAATTGATGCTCGCATGATATCAATTGAAATGGTGCACGTATTAATGTAATTATTGCATTCTTCAATTGAACTTACGATAGCAATAATTGATTTAATGTATGTATCAGCTGAATTATCATCGCATCAAATTTTCGCTCTCATCAGTTATATTCACTTTCTTATTGAAGGCGTCCTCAAGTTGCAACAACTCGAACATGGATGTTTTCGCTACGAGTATTGCTTTGGTTGGAATAAATTTGTCAGTTTTTTAGTATCATATTCTCATCATTATTGTAAGGAATATTGATATACAGTACAGTATTGACAATGTAAAGACAACGTCGTTTATATGACTTTGTGATATCGACATCAAAATTGGTACCGTATAAGTTTTACATTATGACCCCTGGGTCGAGGCCTCTGCTGGTGGACTGTTAGTCCCCGAGGGTCTCTACAGCCCAGTAGCTAAGTACTTCGTTACTAGCTTGAAAATACGAATGTATATTTAATTGCTGGGATAAAATTTAGAAATTCATTTCAAAATTAAGGATTATATCTCCTTCATGCATAGCTCTGATCCTTGGACGAATTTGTCTCCATTTTTTTTTCATTTCGAATTTCCAAAATTTCGGCTTGAGCATCACTGAAGAGACATTATTTGTCGAAATGCGCATCTGGTGCATCAACATTGGTACCGTATAAGTTTTACATATAAGCCAAACAGTTTCGATGTTGATCTAATGAATTTTTACTAAACACTTTGAATATTTTATTTTCAAAAGGCATTATCGTATTTTGGGTGGCGTATGTATTTTTCCTAAAATTTAACGGAATTGGTAATTTCTGGTAGTGGTTATATAACAGTTCACGAAAATTCATATATATAGTACATCTAACATGTAAACATAATTTCTGAGATAATGGTCAAGACTATCAGATAAGTATCCATACTTTTAGTCATTTTGGTTTTTGATTTCTGAATATTTTGCTCCATTATGTAAATCTTAATATCATTCCAATTTGTAAATCAAAGGAAGTTCAACATTTATATACGGTTGTTATTCAATGTATATTTTCAGACGCATCAATCCTTCTGCCGATACAGAAATTATTACCTTATTGATAAATTCATGTTTTAATGATTTTCTCTTAGAGTCTTACCTTGATGAAAAACCAATACACAACACAGTAACCAGCGCATGGGGAAGATCATGGAAAATTGGGAACTCGTAAATCACGACAGACAAAGCCATGATCACGAAAACGGAGATAAGAAGTGTTAACCTTGTAAATGGTACGTATAAATATATACGAATTTGCTATGCACTATTTTGTATAATCAGATATTACAAGTAGATTTCTGAACGACGCAACAATAAATCTAGCTGTTCCGATTACAAATAACAAATATATTTAAAAAAAATTGAGGGTGAGAAAACAAGTCAAACCTCGCAGTGGGTAGCGGGGTTCATTTGGAAGCCTTCTCCAAACTCTCGCGAGGTAGTTGAGAGTGAACAATGCATAAACTTGGTTTATAGTAAATAACACGTGACGCTAATCACATGATCCGTGTTACCATTTGTTAATCATTTGCAGTCATGTATCTTGTTAGTAGTTTACTCTTCTGACTATATTTTTTTTTTTATTTATGTGTCTTGTTTCTTTGGCAAAAAGAGCGAAAATCTACTTTTTTACGATGTCATAGGTGATGCGATAGAGATTGAATCAAATATACCAATGTAAAGCCCGGGGAGGCCTGCCCGGTTCCACTATTTGACATCGTTGAATTTCCGTTATTTTTACATGCAAAGTTGGTTACTTTCACATGTAAAGCAAGATATATTGGCTGACCCACCTCCCCCCCCCCCCTCCGTTTGATAGTAGCGGTAAATGATGAGAATGTAAAAAAAAAAAAAAAAAAAAAAAAAAAGTAGTGAAGGCCCCTACCCCCGAAGTTTCAAGTTTAGGTAAAAGGGATTTTATAAAAGTTTGTTTTGAAAGTTTTTGCTTTTAAAAAATTTAAACAATTTTGTTACAAAAATGTGTGAAATTCACAGAAAATCAACGTTATCAAAGAAGTGGGTGGAGAGATATTCCCTGGTTAACCGATGCAGGTACGTTGGTATATTTAGTATACATTAATATTTTCTCGTGCGCACATTTGGTATCGTAAACATTCATATGACTTTGTAAATCGAAGGCAAGTTCGACAAACGATAAAGCTTTTAATTGTAAGACACATACATATTGATTATTACGAATTAACAGAGAGGGAGTTGTGGGAGTTGCACCCACTTTCATTTTGGAAAATAGAGACAAAATGAAAGAACCGCCATTTAAATAACTGGTGGTATTATCTGGTGGTAGCGAGGTAAATTAAGTGGCAGCCACCAGATAAATTAATTGGCGGCGGTCTGTTGAAATGAGTGGCGGCCATGAATTTAAATTTTGGGCGGGTGCAATTTTTGTTATAAAATTATTTGATTAAGCTAGACTTTCATACGTCATCTAGGGATCTGGTCATCAGAAGGTGATAGCCTACATGCCAGGTAATTTCTAAACGGAAAATTACATTTCTTGAAGCTTGTTCAGCTCGCAGATTTTATTTCTTTCGTTCACTTTACCAATTAATCCTGTTTGAGGTATTCAATGTATAACGAAAGGAGATTAAATAATTCTGAATGATTTTAATTAAAGTTCATATTGTTAAATTAGGCTGAAAGTGAAATAAACCAAATTCACATGATTGGTAAATGAATAGAAGTCGATCAAGGTAGCAGTGGCGGATTTAAGGGGGACCGCAGCAGGCGCACCCCCCCTCCCCTAAAATTTTCAAATTTAAGGTAAATCGTGGTCTCTTGTTTAGAAAAATGCAAATAATAAAAAGAAGCAATAATTTCTTCCACTCTTGGAGAAATAAATGACAAAATCTTTCGATTTATTGAAATACTTTTAATGGGAGAACTGACATTATTTCCAAAAACCCTTAAAATTTTATTAATTTCACCTTATCAAAAATGACAGAAAATAGTAAAAATGACCACATAGGAAACATATTTCAAGCCCTATAAAATCTGTAAAATCCAGAAGCTTCCGGGGGGTTTCGCCCTGGATCCACTGCCTCGCAAAGTTGCTCCCCCTAATCGAAATTCCTAAATCCGCCCCTGGTTTGGGTTTGATCACGATGGAGAAAGGGGCGTGTATTTATCCCTGTCCGTCCGTATTGATTGAGTTATTACATATATGTTTTGGTGCATTTGTCAGCATTCTATGTAGGAATTAGCATTAAATTAAATACATTCTCTATATTTAATAACATCATTGAGATGGTTATCGGTACTATGTTCTACTGTTATATAGAAATGACATGTCGAGAAGCTACAGTAGTAGCACGCGAGATAACCTACGGTATCTGAAACAAAAATATAAAATGTCTACAAGGGTTACAATCATAAAAGATTGGTGATTTTACAAAGATGCAATAGCATAGATATCGTGATATTTTGATTATTTAAAAATGTCACAACATCTACGATCTCTGCGTTGCTTTGATATTGGTGAAAAGTGAAGATAACGAACAGTGATCAATCTCATAACTCCTATAAGCAATACAAAATAGATAGTTGGGCAAACACGGACCTCTCAACACACCAGAGGTGGGTGCCTAGGAGGAGTAAGCATCTCCTGTCGACAGGTCACACCCACCGTGAGCCCTATATCTTGATCAGGTAAACGGAGTTGTCCGAAGTCACAAACCAGTGTGCCAAGAACGGTCTAACAATCTGTATGAAACACGTCAGACAACATTTGACCCAATGATAGATTATATTGGCAAATTAGATCGTTATAACGACCATAGAATTTGCGAAATGCTGAATTTAAACGAGACTGTTGAAACCCCCTGTACCATCAACTTGTTTGTCAGTAGCTTGCATCGATTTAAAAACTTACCATACGCAGAACAAGCTCTTGTGTATCGAATCAGTTGAGAGATATAAACACCATATGCAAGTGATAATGGAATATAGCTTACATAAATATGGGAAGTTGACGTTGGTTATGGAGAAGTTTGCCGTTAATATCTACTTTCAATACAATTTCTAAGTATGAAGCAGATGTGGACGACTCTGTGGTGTCTTTTATTTCGAGTTCACTGTGATATATCGAATCGACATCTGAATGAAAGTTTTTTTTTTGGTTAATAGATTAAACGTCGATATATCTGAATGTCGAATTGAAAGCCACAGCAAGAGATTTTTTTCTCACGTGGAAGTTTTTGAATGAATTCTACTTCACATGAATTTAAAAACAGGTCAGCTAACAAAGGAGCACAATTCGTGCCCATGGGAATTCCAAAAGACTGTTGGAAGACCTGATCACCAAAGACCACGAAGATATTGTAAGCTACCCAAGGATAGGGGTTTGCTTGTATATCTCTGAATACTCAGCAGATCCACTCATGTCAGGATAATTCCAAAGATCATTTAACTTCAATAAACAATATCTCGGTCACACTTCTCTCCCATTTTTGGTGAAGAATACTAGAAACTTTTCAGTCTTAATCGGTATTTATTATGATGAATAAACAAAACAAGGCACAATAAAAATCTCTTCATGTGGTGAACTCTGTATACTACGACAGGCTTTATACAAGTGCTGAATTTTCAGAAATACAAGTTTTGGTTGTCCAGTGTGGTAGGGGATTTCTAACTAAGTTTTTACTATGATTATTACATTATGAGTAGTCTCACCTTAATTTTCTTCTAAGAGATTTGAATGTTACCGCCGATCAATTTGTAGAAATCTGCCGTAGTAACGTAGCGAGCTTACTTATATAACCTTCGGTCCTAGACCACATGACTATAGTTAACCAATCAAAATATGCCGTACAGGCCTCTAACCAATCAACGACTTGTACGGTGGCATCGGCTCCCACACAATTTCCCACACAGAACTACTTTTCCCCGGACAGGCTACCGTACAAGCGCGAAAGGAATATCAATAGGTAAAAATAATTAAAACTGAGTAACACACATTAAGAAGCTCAATTTGCTAATCTAAACAAGTAAATAAATATCACAATATTTCATGCATGTGGGTTAAACATACTCTGTCTTGTGTGCGCATGAATACAGTTACTAACAACGATACCGTAAATAAATATAGTTCCTTCAGATATGACTGGTTACATGTAGTACATAACACGGGCACTGGAAGTTAATGTAAATATATAGTATGTGCATGTATAAAAAAGGAAGGGTAGGACACTCTTTTTGAGGCAAATTCGGGTTTGGGTTATTGTGGGCGTTTTTCAAACGGCCTGACGCGATGAATCGTTCACATATACCTTACTTTCAATATATGTACGGTTTCTTTCCGTTCCAATGCCGGTCATTCGAAGAAAAAGATGTTTTTACACCTCCAAGTGCCTAAGAATTTCGCTAGACTGTCTTACTTCCGGTTTAATCGCACTGAATCGAAAGGTAAGTTCTGATAGGTCAATAATAAAATTGAAGTCTAAATTGACACACGTTATCTAATCCATAAATACATATGTAGAAAAAATAATTCTCAGGATTATTACTTCATGATGGTGTTAGAGACTAGTGGTTAAGTACATGAGCCATGTTTGTTTTTATAGTTCAAATATTCTTATCATTATTTCACAACCAATAAGAATATGACATAAACTTATAAATGTTTATCACATTGACCAATCAGAACTTACCTTTCGATTCAGTGCGATTAAACCGGAAGTAAGACAGTCTAGCGAAATTCTTAGGCACTTGGAGGTGTAAAAACATCTTTTTCTTCGAATGACCGGCATTGGAACGGAAAGAAACCGTACATATATTGAAAGTAAGGTATATGTGAACGATTCATCGCGTCAGGCCGTTTGAAAAACGCCCACAATAACCCAAACCCGAATTTGCCTCAAAAAGAGTGTCCTACTCTTCCTTTTTTATACATGCACATACTATATATTTACATTAACTTCCAGTGCCCGTGGTACATAACAATGAATTCTTAACCTCAAAATGCTAAAGAACATTAATTCACATGTCTAAATGATTCACATAGTAAATACTATCTCACAACCATCGTAAATATCTTCGTCACCAAACAGGAAGTGACGGATGATATTGCACTCGTAAAAAGATGATGGCAGCCAAAACATGAAATGTAAATATCCACCCGACATTCCCCAATATTATTACTACCACTACCCCCCGTGAAACTAAAACTGGTAATTAGAACAGAAATTATTCAAAGGAATGCACGTAAGTACATGGAATGACTCGAGATAGCTCTAAACCCGTAAATGAATAACTTAACTATCGGAACACGTGTAAACATGAGCCATGTCAAAATATACGAGACCACTTCTGAAGGAATACATATCGTAATGCACAATACAATGTCACAAATTATTATTGATCGAACATGTTAAAAGTAGAAAATCAAGTAACAGGTTACAATATTGTCAATGAGGAACTCTAGCCCTTTTTTTATAATTTCAACTTCACAGTACCTGTGCGTGGAATTAGGGTGGTGATTAACAAAATAATTGTTTGGATGATTGATCACTAGACATAAGTATTTCCGTATTCCATTTTTGTTGAAGAAGCAACTGTCTATGGTGTCAAAAATTTATCGTGAGAAATGGTCGTGTAAAGCGTTGAAAAGTCATACGTTTTGATGTTGTTGTTTTAAGAGAGGTTTTGCGATTTCAGGTTTACTTAAAGTTCTTTAGAATTTTTTAGAATCCACATTTCATATACAACTATTCTGGCACATGTAATAGCACAGTAAGTTTAAAGTTTCACCTTCACAGCTGTTAAGTTGGAAGGTCCAGAGTCAGCATTTTACATCAAGCCTTTTCGAGTTCGCCTAAGAAATGTTTTTGACGAAGTGCGACTAAAAAGTGGGTGAATATTGTGCATATTATATAATTACGACCCCTCTCACTACCTTAAAGTCAAAATTAGGGAATTCTAAATGTATGAGCTGATGTGTCTTTTAAAATACTACAAAAATCATAGCAATCAAATTAATCAATCTGGTAGCATACACCCCGTGCACAACATGTAGCACACACCCCATGCACAACATGTAGCATACACCCCGTGCACAACATGTAGCATGCACCCCGTGCACAACATGTAGCATACACCCCATGCACAACATGTAGCATACACCCCGTGCACAACATGTGGCATACACCCCATGTACAACATGTAGCATACACCCCATGCACAACATGTAGCATACACCCCGTACACAACATGTAGCATACACCCCATGCACAACATGTAGCATACACCACGTGCACAACATTGATTTTTCGTGGATATCTTTGAATACGCTAAGTTTATTATTCACTGACAGTATACGATTGAACGATTGTAGCTTGTTTAACGTCCCTCTCGAGAATTTTTCACTCATATGGAGACGTCTCCAAGACCGGTGAACGCTTCAGATTTAAACCTATACTCGGCGCTTACGGCTATTGAGCAGTGAGGGTTCTTTAGCGTTCCACACCAACTCTGACACGCGACATACATTTTAAAGGTCATCTCCGAGGACCTGTGACATTCACACCTGATGCCAAGCATTTGACGATGGTACTGTCACTACCTGTTTTAACGACTTAGGTCTGTCACGGCCGGGATTCCATACTTATACAGATACATGTAACACGTAATTATTGGTCATATAAAAGTGACGATAAAACAAAGCGTTGCCCTGATATTTGATCATAGACACGATGTAGTTCCAAACTTGCCCCGATTATCGGAATTGTGTTGAGGTATTTGATAAAACTAGAAAGTGTAAAGTGGATATATTTGTTTCCATATATTCTTGAATTAATGCTTTCTTCCGTAAACATGTTTTCCTGCGAAACATATCCATAAATTGAGATATTATGCAAAAACGAACCTCGACCATCTATATTGCCGCTTCAGTAGCCTACACCCAGGTCACAACACAGCCAACACCCCCCATGTTGGGTTATACTCGGTGATAATGGTTGGTGGCAACACAGATGGAGAAAACCAAATCTTTCGTCAAATACAGCTTCATAAAATCTGCAAATTCCCTGAACAATCGGGCCCCACATCTGAAAGGAAATTGCAAAGCAAATTAGTATTGGTCACCATACCCTTTTTGTCGGCATTTCAAACACTTGTCATAACTTATAATTAGAAATAGAATACTGATGTGCAGTGTTACATAATGACCAGCACTTAAAACATTAATAAACACTGGTGTTGCTACATGCAGTTGCCACGATGTCTGAAATTAGATTTACTCTGAAAACTTGATGTTTCTTTGTTAGCCTCCGTGTGAATCAAATGCAAACCATAACAGCAACAACCTGACATGTTAAAAATTTGTTTAACATACTTTAATTTCCGCTTGTCACAATATGTACAAAAGCTATCTAGAAGATAAAATTGATTTCTCTTTCAGCGTCCTATTCTATGTATTAGATTGTCAGTGTATGAACAGCGGACTTTCATTTGATGGATTGAAAACAGCCATTCCACAAACAATGTTTCCATTTTGAAAATTATAATAGTTATTTGGATGAATTCGTAGATATAGATTTTATCTGTAAGAATGCTTTACAATTACGGTTATTCTAATAAATCGTCAGAAATATAATGGGAGTGATTATGTTAGAAGACGTATATAAACCACAATCATCGTAGGCTGTTCGTAATTATATGCTAATAAACTTCCTACTGTGAATTTATTTTAATATGCACTTTTGTCGATATTCAGCCATAAGGCCATCTTATGTGAATAGGAAGTCGCGTCAATTCGTTACCTTTAAGAACTTCTATAGATTCAAAGTGACCGAATTTTTCGAACTGTCAGCGACGATAAATTTTGAGTGCGAAGTGTTTCAATAACACAGTGATTTACTGTTTATACCCTGCAGTTTTATTTTCGCTGATGTAATTTAACACTGATGCAAAAATAATAATATAACAGTAGTCTTGAAAAACGAGGAATACCACACAAAATCAAACTTAAACAATACTGTATATTGGGAAAAAATCTTCGCGTGGTTTTCTATTTTTTTTATTTTTTTTTTGAAATAGACAATTAAGCTTAGCAAGGGTTGGTGTCTGTGAACGGTGTATTCAATATTGACACACACACACACACACACACACACACACACACACACACACACACACACACTTCTATTATTTTGAGTACAGTATTAGAGTAAAGTAGAAAATTTACCACAGCGTTGCTATGAATGTGTATTAATGTATCGTCGACTGCCCTATTTCGGTGACTGACCAGAATCGGTGATCTTTTGTTTACGTGTGCGCGTTCAAATTAATATAAAGTATACCAAAATCTAGAAATCTACACTACCGGTATGTTATTTCATTAATTGACAGTCCCGCGGGGATCCGGCTTAGAATAGGTCCTCAGTACCCCCTTGCTTGTCGTAAGAGGGGATTAAATGGGGAGGTCCTTCGGATGAGACCGCAAAAACCGAGGTCCCGTGTCACAGCAGGTGTGGCACGATAAAGATATCTCCCTGCTCAATGGCCATAAGCGGCCCGAGCATAGGCCTAAATTTTGCAGCCCTTCACCGGCAGTGGTGACGTCTCCATATGAGTGAAATATTCTCGAGAGGGACGTAAAACAATATTCAATCAATCAATCATTAATTGACGTTTCGTTGCACATTCGCCCTGTATATATACGTTTTTACAGTTACAAAGTTTTGGCAAACCAATATTAACAATGGTCACCGAAATAGGTGACGTCAACGTTTTAGGAGCACAAAGCGACATGTTTTTTGTTACGAAAATATATTCAATTATTATAGACCAGCCTTGTAAAACTTCAAAATGATAGCAGTTTGTAGTGTACATTGTACTTGTAAGCTGACCTTGTCCTGGGATGGAAATAAAGACATAACATTATGTTTACCTATATACAAGTTTATTTTTTGCACTTATTGTATTTTAAAACAACACCCCCTCCCCATTGTGGCTGTTGTTGGTCTTGGCAACTAGGCAATGAGTAAAATTTTAAAGTTTTACATTAAAATTTTACCATGAAAATTACACCTGTGTATTGACACCGAAATGGTACAGGCCAAAAACACATCATTGCCTAATGTTATATCATAAAATCAAGCAACAAATTTAGCAGATCCTCTCATTCCGGTTGACGGCAATGAGACGATTTGCAATCACCCCCAAACATCAATCATTAAAATGTCAATTTTCAATTAAACAAAAAACCATATGACTATGATTCCGGTGAGCGGCAATCAAAGTGTATCATATATATATGTGACCAAATTGTCACCAAATAATTCAATACATACAATATTGTCCAATCACAGGAACCAGACGCGCATTCTTCTTGTGTTCTGTAATCAAAAATGTACTTTATCTGGCCCCAAGTTGCCAAGACAGTCTATTCAAACACACTCCACTGTAGTTGTTTCTTTTCCCATAACCAGCATTATATCCAAGAATCGAGCTCACCTGAAAAATTGAAAACATTTTCCGCAGTACATATTCTTACAACTTTTTGGGATGGGTGGGAAGGGAAATTAAAATTTTGTCTCGACTGGTATCAAACCGTTCTCCCGAAAATGCCTCGTCATAAAAGGAAATGCTATTCTATTTGCCAACTTATTTCCGGTAGGATTCCGGAATAGTGTTTCCGAAAAAATCCTCAGAAATATAATATATTTAAGTCTGGCTAAAATAAATGGATTTATAGTTAATTCTATAAATCTTATTATAGTACCACTGGATTTGGAATTTTTGGATGAAAGGAAAGGAATTTAATTACTTTAAAAGTAGGTGTGTTGTTTATTCATTCTATCCAAGTGATTAATGAGAAAATCACACGTTATCACTAAGGTCACCGAAACTGGTCAGTCGACGATACAATCTTCCACGAAATGAAAATAAATTTACACACCGAGGAATTTTAAGAATTACAATGACGTTTACCCCCACCCACCTTATATACTATTGCAATAATTACATTCATATAAAAGCAAACTTTGAAAAGATGCAAACCCCAATCAAAATGAGAGAAGTTAACATGATATTTTAATCACTTTGAAAATGTATATGTTTACTACATGTACATGTGTGTCGCGACAGAGCGCAAATTGTTCTGACCCGAAAATATCGGCAATCCTGCACATTAAAGTAAATTGACAGCAAGACGTTTATCGGCATTTAATTACGAACTTCATACAGTGATGGTGGTTTATGTACGGCTCATAGCATGAACACTACCATTACATTTCCGATGACTTTATAAAATACTTACATGAAACTGTTCAGATTTCTTAAAGGGACATGGACACGATTTGAGCTGAACATTTTCAATTTTTCCATTTTTAATGTTTAGAACGCTTCACTAAGATATTTTTGATGGTCAGCAAAAAAATTGAATGCCAGCTGTTGAGGTACATGGGAGATACAGAGCTCCCAAATCTCTGTTAAGTAAACAAGGCTCGTGCCATGTTTTTGTTTACATGGGTTAAATATACTAGTAAAAGTTTCGTTTAAGGCAGATTTCTTTAATTTACAAGTCAATTCTGGACACAATTAAATAGTTTCTAGTGTTTGGCACATTTCATTTTGTTTTAAGCATGCTATTTTCGATTCAGCAGTCTATATGTAAACAAAAACATGGTACGAGCCTTGTTTACATAACAAAAAACTGTGAGTGAGGTATCTCACTTGTAACTCAACAACTGATACTCAAATGTTTTGTTGACCTTTAGAAATACGTTAGTTAAGCATTGTAAACAATAAAAATGGAAAAATAAAATTTGAAAATTTTCAGTTCAATTCGTGTCCATGTCCCTTAAAGGCTAATATATATCATATGTGTTCCTTTCTATGATCATTTAATAGCTCGAATAAATGCAAGCTCTTCCGTTGAATGTTTTGAAAAGTTAAATGAAGGTTTTATGTCTATGTTCTAGATTTGACAAACATTGTATTAAAACGTCCCCTGTATAATTCATCGTCTAGGAAGAAGCAGAATTGTAATTTTACCTACATTTTGGGCTTCCAAATGTCGATAAGTGCATCCAGGCTCCTTCATCTGATGAAAGTATCCGTGTTAATTGAAACAATAACAATCGTCTGCACTGGCCTTGATCTTTTGAAAATCCCTTGGATCATTTAAAACTGATTCATATGAATATTTACATGCATGAAATTTGCATATTTTCTTTTTCGAAGGTCCATGGATATAGACAGTTTTTAATTCAGGCTAATAGAGAATAGTTGGTAACACAGACTTTGTAAAAAGAAGTGAATTGCACTTATGTTTTTCCTTGATGTAATTCAAATGCAGATCCTAACTAGTAGAAATGGAGTGGTGGATTAAGGATTATGCTTAACAAACAAAAATAATAATTGCATAAAAAAACACAGATATAAATTATTTTCTTCATGAATATTTTTAACTGTTTTGAAGAAAAATAGCTAGGCGTATAGAATTTTTTTTATTTCTATGACATCATCGTTAAAACCCTCCCACAAATATTTTCAGTTATGAATTAAATCTAGTAGACCATGTGTTTCACCTGATATATTAATTTTCAAGGCATGTAGAAGCCCCCTTCCCCTACTTTTGTTGACAACTTCGTTTACTGTCAATAACAATAATATTAGTTTAATACAATTTTTTGGATCAATAAGAACTAAATATTGTATAATCTCTTTCAACTTTCTTTAAATAATGCAAAATAAAAAAAACCCACCCAGACATACAAAAGAAAAAGAAAACCACTGACACGTCTAAGCAATGGAGATTTTGGATTTAACCTCCCTTGTATTCTTTACAACAACGTATTATTGTTTACATTGGAAGTAAATGTTCATTATGGTAATCAAATGCGTAGCAAGTAGTGAACTCATTTAACACCGTATTAGCTAACCATCGTTGCAGCTTTACATCTGTCATAATCTGGACACTGCTTCAGTGCTTCTCAATGCATTGCCTACAAACACCTATAATTCATTATATTTCCTAAATATATTGCATTTCAATCTAGAAAATTGTATCACTATTCAATATAATAGCAGTGCACGGAGCAAATCGATATCTCAACTAGATGTGTCGGCTCGACACGAATGCCCCCGACTGCAGTAAAGTCAAATGTAGGAAATCCATCGAAGTATAGCATTGAAGTGGTATTCAGATTGTATGTTACAAGCATATAGCACAATGAAGAACTCTGTAACTCATCAATATACATCTGCATACAAAAAACTCAGTTCAATATCTGAAGGCGTTTAGAAAGAAAGTCCGGAAAACTGGTCGTACATGTAGCAGAACTACGTTAAAGGGACACAACTCCATCAAAAATCAACGTACCGGAACAAAACTCGAAGACGATCTGTAACTCATCAATATACACCTGTCTACCAAACATCAGTTCAACATCTTAAAGCATTTAGAAAACAAGTCCGGAAAACTGGTTTTAACATTAATTTTTTTTAGGCTAGAGGGGCACAACTCCATCAAAAATCAACGAACCAGAACAAAACTCAAATTCGGTCTGTAACTCATTAATATACATCTACATACAAAAAATCAGTTGAACATCATAAGGCGTCTAGAAAAAAAAAATCTGGAAAACTGGGTGTCTCGGAAGAACAGAAGGACGGACAAGGATAAAACTATATGTCCCGACCACTTTGTGGCGGGGGCATAAAGAATCAGGAAAACTGGTCCTATATATATCATAATCAAAATTTCAAAGCTTTTTTAGAATATACGAGTTGAAAATGTATCGTTGCAGTCACGCCACTAAATGTGTATCAAAGCTTTTGCAAGCAATTGCAATCAGTTAAGAAGTTAGGTGAAGTTGAAATGAAAAATATTTAATAGATAAACACTTTAGGCGTTGGATGTACGATTCTTGATATGAAATAAAAATAAATCAATGTTGTTGTTTTTTTAAATATGATTTAGTGGAGGAATATTCACAACGTCTCTTTAAGAGTGAATCAGAGGTATATAATTCAACTGCTCTATTTGGTTAATGTTAGGTGAATCAGTATTTTTGATTTGCGAGTTGGAGTCTGCAGCCACGCCAATTGGGAAAAGAAGGTATGATATGGTAAAGCAATGTTATTGTAGAAAACTGTAATATAACAAAACCTAATACAGGTATTTATATTCTTCCTCGTTGAAGAATTTTCTCTCTAAGTCTGAATTGCAACTGTATTCTTCCAGACGAAAGGTGAAGATAACGAACAGTAATCCATTTTATAATTCCTACAAGCAACACAAAATAGAGAGATGGGCAAACACGAACCCCTGGATATACCAGAAGTGGGATCAAGTGCCTAGAAGGAGTAAGCATTCCCTGTCGACCGATCACACCCGTCGTGAGTCCTTTATCTTGATCAGGTAAATTGAGTTATCCGTAGTCAAAATCAGTGTGCCAAGAACGGCATAACAATCGGTATGAAACAAGTCACACAGCATTTGACCCAATGATAGGTTATATTGACAAACTAAATTGTTATATCGACCATATAATTTGCGAAATGCTGATTTTAAAAGAGACTGTTGAAACTCCTGCATTATGAACTTGTTTGTCAATAGCCTGCCTCGATTTAAAAACTCAACATACGCAGAACAAGCTCTTGCGTATCGAATCAGTTGAGAGATACAAACACCATATGCCGATGATAATGGAATATTGCTACATAAATATGCGAAGATAAATCACTTCTTGGCCATTCAAAACCTTCAACCCCTGATTTTGACTCAGATATTGAACGTTCGCAAAGTCTTCCAAAAAAGAAACCAAAAGGCAAGTCGGTGCAAACAATCTTAACAAGATCATTTGCAACAAACACAAGCTGTAAATTTTTACGATGAAGACTCTTTAGTCAAACTTGATACCTCAAATGAAAAAAAAAATACTCAAACACATGTATTTCGAACAATTTTGGAATAAAGTTCAAATATCTACTATAGATTCTAGGATGTTTTACTGCAAATATTTAAGACTTGACCTATCTTCTATATTTTTGGGATGTGGGTATAAATCTTTCTCACAAATTGACCAAAGGAGCACTGATATAAATATTTAATTTTGGGAAATCAAAGCAGTTAGAATATATGAAAATTGTACACACTCTTGCCAAAATTACTGGAATGGTGTAAACGGGGTAGCCTGTCTATCTAAAATTCACAGAGTAGTCAGTACAAATAAAAAAGAGGGACATTTAAGAGAACGGTATAGAAGAGAAGATTTTGTTATTCCAATTCATGTCGAAAAATATCCATTGAATGTGTCTGTAAAAAGCTTCAAATCTGAAGAATGAAAGGTGAAGATAACGAACATTGATCAATCTCACAACAATACAAAATAGAGAGTTGGGCAAACACGGACTCCTGGATATACCAGAAGTGGGATCCAAAGATTGAAAGATTAAGTTCACTTACGGAGAAATTACAGAAAAGATTGATTAATATTTCACTCATATGGAGACGTTACCCTGCCAGTGAAGGGCTGCAACATTTAGGTCTATGCTCAGCGCTTAGGGCTATTGAGCAGGGAGGGATCTTTATCGTGCCACACCTGCTATGACACGGTACCTCGGTTTTTGCGGTCTCATCGAAAGGGTCGCCCCATTTAGTCGCCTCTTACGACAAGCAAGGGATACTGAGGACCTATTCTAACCCAGATCCCTACGGAATTACAGGAATGACATACAAAGCTAAAAACCAAGCAGTTAAAAAGAAAATTAGAAAGGAAAGAGAAACAAATAGAAGTCAGCAAATCAAAGATAGCAAAGGAAGACCAGAGTAAAACATTGTTAATAAAATGGAGAAGCAACTCATCTCAAAAAATAAATTACTAGAGAAGCCAAAGATTAGAATAAAAAAACATTGAAGTTCACTGATAGATTCCAATAGAAAATTTAGATTTCTTGAAAAGAAATTGGAAGCCACTAAATGTACTGTTGAGAGCCCTCAGAGGTTTTTACATACACTTGAAGAAAAATGTGAGGTTGCTATTGCTGAAAAAAAGTCAGTTAACAGAAGAACTTGAGGAACTTTCAATATCCAATCAATATTTTGCAAGGATTGTTTGAGGATGATGCCGATTTGTAGGTATATGGTTCTGACCAGAGCAATTACACCTATGAACTGGTTGAATGTGCAATGAATCTGACTAACTTAAAAGTCGTGTCTAAAAATGTGGGACCAGTTATCAAGGAGGTTGCAGGTTTATGTGGGAAAATACCTAATAAATTGCCTTCACGCTCTGCTGTGGACAATCTTTATGGTAGCAATATCCCAGATACATTTGGGATCCTTAATTTCAAAGAAATCCAATACAGTAACTACTCTCTGTACAGATGAGACTCGCAAGTATTGTCATACTTACCAGTTATATTTGATTACTGACATGGATTAAATATTCCTATCTACTAGGTCTCAGAGAAATGGTGATTAAGAGTGGTCAGTCCACATTAAAAGAGATATGAGGAGATATAGAATCTTACTGCAAACTGCAAGAAGAATCTGCTGTTGGAACTGAACTGCTGTCAAACATTTAAAAAAAAACCACCATGTCAGACAGGCCCAGCATAGAGAAAAAATTCAACAAACTGTTGGTACAATACAGGCATGAAATCTTCTCAGAAATTCAGCTTACGGTAATTCCATACTCGCAGTTTTATCTGATACAAGTTTAAAGGGACTGATTCACGATTTTCTTCCAAATTTTGTTCTTCACTTTAAATAATTAAAATCTACAATCTAATATGTTTAGAAGGTTTCTCTAAAAAAAAAATTGAGGTTATTCATCACGATAGAGGCTCATTATGGATAGTTTATTATTTGTTTTGAAAATAAAAATTGAGGTGTGTTACTGTTTACGGGGTTTTCAAAATAAATGGATATTCATCTAAGTTTATTATAATTTTATATCACATCTCAAGTATTCTTTAGGTAAAATGTGTCATTTAAAGGTTATAATTTGTGATTGTACAATATGAAGATGCTTTAAATCACAAAATTAACGTTTCACTGGTTTGTTTGTTTACATAAAAAGTCTCGAGTCTTTGTTTACATAACACAGAATCAAAGCCAAAATATTGCTCTTATCCTTGCACTCAGACGGTCCAAATTTTAGGTGTCAACATTAAATGAGCTTTAATTCTAATTTTTAACATAACAAATGAAAAACATTTCTTTCGAAAAATGTGAACCAGTCCCTTTAAATGTGTATTTATTTCCATTCATTAGAGTTAAAACTAACAAATTATAAAATAAGATACATAGGTCATCACACTTTTTAAGATGTGAGACGTACATAAACAGAATACTATATTGCAATTTTCCTTAAACAGTGTTATTAAAATTCCATACAAATTGGTTATGACGATATAGTAGCATTCATAACAATTTCATGAAACTGTATTCTCACAAAAATATACAAAATGTTTGTTAAAAAGTAAAGAAAATCATCGCATAATAGACTTGATAAAGTAATCAATAGAAACAGAGTTATTGCCCTTTGATTCAATATCATTGATTATTCATCTATAACTTAGACTTTTGAAATATTTTATTTTTAACAAGATTTTTTTTACAATAACTATATAGGAAAAGACTCCAACAAAACTTATGTTCCTATCATGCATACATGTAAATCTAAATAAATCATTGATTTTGCAAAACCTGATGACATCACAGGAGGGTGGAATTACTTTAATTTCAACAGTCTTACTCAAGATGAACAACAATTATGTAGTCAAATTGATAATTTTTACTGTGGCATGCACCTGCTTATAGGCATAGCTGATGTATGTGAGGCGGCCCTAAAAATTGAAATAGAATACCTAGGTGGAAATGGGATTGGTTCTGCCAGATGACTTGGTTTGCTATCAAAATTAGTAACTGCTCCATTATGGCGACTCATTGAGTGTCCAGGACGTATTTTGGACATGAATGACCACTATTACACACTTGTTCAATATCTTGACAAAGCTTCAACAGACGAAGATGTAGCAAGTGACTTTCTGCATGGAAACTCAACTCTTTTCCCAACTCTAATGGATGACAACGACAAAGTTTTGAGTAAACTTGTCAAAGCAGATGACACCTTGGACCCAATTTGTCTCTCACTTTTAAACACTTCTAGTATACCGGTCCAAAAACTATGGCACTAAACTGTGTGCCGCCGAAGGCGATTAGTATATATATACGATCGCGTTAGCGATCGGTAAAATCGCTAAAACGAAAAACAAAAATAAGCCCGAATTTTAGTTCCTTGCAAAAATGAAATTTAAAAAACTGTTCATTTTTTTAAAATCCAAAATGAAAAATAATGCAAGACGTACATTTTATGTTCCAAATGAATGGAATCCGTTGTTGAACAAAATGGTCATGTGCGCATTATCAAACGTAATTCTCATGAATATATGTATGATACGACGTCACTGGTGTTGATGTAAACAATCTGAACAGCTGAATTGCGATGAAATGCATGCCCCTAAAACTGAAAGAATTGTTTTTTATTATTTGCGCTGATATAAGAAAGTTGATTCACTGGTTAATAGGGTTACGTGTTTGATAAATTCTGTGGCAGCTGTGACAACGGGAAATTTGGATTAAGAAAGTATTCATCATATTCAAGCGACAGATTTGTATGGAGATGTACTAACAATACGTGCAAGAAATATTAATTCCATCAGGACTGCTACATGTGTAGCTGGTTTGAAAATAACAAATCAACACTGGAAAAAGACCTGTTAATTGCATATTTCTGGGTGTACAAAGCTATTGAAAGTTTCGTGAGACACGAGCTTGACATTGCAAGTCAGACTGTTGTTGATTGGTGTAATTACTCCAGAGAAGTGTGTACCTGTACTTTAGAGAAGAATTCAGAAAACATAGGAGGAGTGAGATAATTTGTTGAAATTGACGAAAGTAAAGGACAAGGTACGGTTTTAGCCAAATTCTGCCCGGCGTTTATGGAGGGAAATTATTTTGCGTTGCAGATATTTTCCTGTCAAATTCCTAAAAGAGTAACTTATAGTAACTCTCAAAAGCATATGGAAATCAACTCATCTACGCGCATGCGTAGTACATAATCAAATAAAGTAAGGGCTCTCAGGCTATTTGTGGTGTTTTCATGGTTTTTGTATTGATAAACTTGTAAAATTGAACATCTCTTCCCTCGTCGCCCGGAATAATTTTTATATGGATTAAAAATTTACTAAATAACTTACAATTCCTCTTAGTTTCATCCCGGGCGACGATGGAAGAGGGGTTAAAATATCAGTTGAAAGATGCTAACAAATTCGCCATCGTGACGCAATTTGCGTTGATCGTGGCGGTTGAAGAGGAAACGAGAATCATTTGAGTAGTAAATATATTTTCAAATAATATATGCTCATATAGTTATTTATTTAAACACATTGACATTTATTAAAATCATCATAATAATAATAAAAATCCGGATAAATATAAGCCTATCTTACAGACCGGATGCCATTTTTTGTTGTTATGACTATAGTGTAAACAGAACGGTATATAAATAGCACCAACCGACGATTCGTGAGAATTCATGATACATACCAGCCAAACTACATTTAAATAGTTTATATAACGATGGACGATTCTTTTAATAAATAATATATTTCTTGAAGATTCAAGCATTATTTTTTACCATTCACATTCATTTGATTAAATGGGAAACGGCATGTAACAGCAGACGACAATATCCACCTAGGTACGTACGTACATCAGTGACGTATTTAGCGCGAGTGTAACATTTTATATTTTTCAAAGACAACAATTTAATTGTCAGAAAGTTTACGATGGTTATTCACAAATATAAAATTTTAAGCACACTATCTAAAAATATACATCACCGCGGTGAACGAGCGGTTAGAGCGTTCGCCCCGCAAGCGGAAGGCCCGGGGTTCGAATCCCGGCCGCGACAGACTGAAATTCTATTTCATTTTTGAAAACACAATACAAAACAAAAAAAGTTTGTGTAGCTAAGATACTTTTTAAAAGGCACTTTTTACTAGGGAATATATGTTACTCATTAAAATTATTTTTAAATTGAGGTGCCTGAAAGACAATTTTCTCCAAATGTGTTACTCGGATCGTATTACTATATGTATTTTAATTTACAATGATTGAAATAGATTATACATGTAGGCGCATAGGTTGTTTTTTGGTTTTAAAAAAAAGGGGGGGGGGGATTGACTTCTCGAAAACATTGACAAACACAAAAATAGGGATTTTGGTATCATTGGAGTGGGTTCATTACATGTATCCAATGTAACACTTACAATTACATTTCATCTATCTTTCTCTACTACTATTTAAAATGCAGTCCGGGGGAGGGAGGTTACACAAAGCGAATACACAACATATGGATAGATCTATATATAAATATAATATTGAGACTCGCAGTATTGAACATTCCGTGAAAATTTTGTTTTTCTCCATTCGAGATAAATATACGATGTATGTATATACTTGCATAATGAGAAAATGCAGTTTAGATTTGAATGGGTTTCTTTTATCATGGGACAGGGGTTGGTTAGCAAGTCTTACGTTTTATTTCTCTTGTATAAACTATCGTATGATGTTTGTATTTTACAACTTTTAAGAGGGTTTCTTTGAGCAAAAGTGGATACAATGACACTAAATTGCGCAAACCAAGTGTTGGGGTGTACCAGCTTTGTATCGCTCAGTTGTACAGTACCGAACACATTGACAAGCCTGAGAGAGAGAGAGAGAGAGAGAGAGAGAGAGAGAGAGAGAGAGAGAGAGAGAGAGAGTTTTGTTTGTTTATTTATTTTACGTCCTTTCGAGAACTTTTCTCTCAAATTGAGAAATTATCAGCTGTATGTGAAGTACCACATATAAAACCTATGATTAGCATTTAAGGCTATAGCATTGCTTTTTTTTTAACGTGCCAATACCTGTTGTGACACAGGACCTCCTTTTTTAAGGTCACGAAAAGCTGAAGATATCGAATAGTGATGAATTCGAATTTGCGTAATTTCTATAAAGAATACAAAATAAAGAGTAGGGCAAACACGGACCCCTGGACACAGTCGAGGTGGCATCAGGTGCCTATCTGAAAGACCCGTGATTCTCACTTTTGTCGAGCGTTTGTCGATGAGCACATGTGTGTCTACGTCTCAGGTTCGACGTGGCATGTCATGAGCGGGGTTCGAACACACTATACCTCCCGGTTACGAAGCGAATGCCATATCACTGATAACCCTAACCGTTTCATAATTATCTTCCCTTTGAAGTTGTGTTTCTAGTTTCTCAGAAACGCTTCGTTTTTTCCTGAGTATACCTATGAAATGAAAATTTGCTCCAACTTAATACCACGCATATAATATTGGGAATATACATGTATGGAATATTGCGTATGCCAATTAAAAACAAATACCGATGAATTCTATTGTGTTCCGATTCGTGAAGAATTACATTGGTGATAACCCAAACTTCGCATAAAATTCAGTGATTTGAATTTGAGCTGCCTTTGATGTCATCATTTTTTTCCGAATGCACGCGAGACTCTAACAAATATAAAAAAAATATCTTAAAATTCTCCACAATAAAGGAAGTTGGAGACAGAAATAAAAAATCACTGTTACCAGCATAATAACTGTTTCTTTAATTAATTTGGTGTTCAAACCATTATATTTCTGCACCAGAAAAGCTTTCCGCGAATACCTGCAGTTTTTGCCCCTGTGCGGCATATCTGATGTGGTTTCAATTTCCATTTAATACCCATTCAAATCAGTACAAAAACCAATAATTTCTCATTTATTAAGAATTAATAGTTCTATGTGTGATACAGTTTATATTTTCCTACTCAAAACATCGCTTGGGGAGAACTCTCGTATATTACGTCAAAATTAACGTCAAATTTGGTGACGTCGTCAGGTTAATATAAAGTTTTCCGTTGAATATATTACAGCTACTATTGTAGATAAAGAATAACAATGCTCATTTTCATAAATGGCACATTCTCAAATACCAGATTTAGTATTTTGGTGAATTTCCTTGACAGGGCAGATTTTGGCTAAAACCGTACCTTGTTCTTTGGTAAAAGAAAAATTTACAAGCGAAGGAAAATTGACAATGTCTGGGGTTTTGGTGGCATTGAAAGAAAGACGAAAAGTTTTTTTGTTTTTTTGTTTTTTGTTTTGTTTTTTACAACAGTGGTAGATCGAACACGAGAAACTCTGCTTGAGATAATAAAAGCCAACGTACAGCCCGCTACAATAATTAGCGATTGCTGGAAAGCGTATGATATTCTTGGTAAAGAAGGGTTCGAGCATTTAAAAGTTAATCATTCTGTAAACTTTGTAGATCCCGATACAGGGCCACACACCAATACCATAGAATCTACCTGGCGTGCATTAAAAAAAGTCATTAGCAGTTAGCGGCAGTTAAATCTCTGTACGATACTTATTTTAGCCAGTACTGCATCCGAAAAAAAATATCTCACAGACTCTCAAGATCCATTCCTTGAATTTCTAGAACTTATTAAATCTGCAAACGACCCCTCGATACTTGTACCTAACCTTACTTCATCAAGGCCAAAGGAACCCTTGATTGCCAAACAACGACAAGTTCTTCTTCAACCCCTCGATTTGATTAATCCAAACAACATCTTAGATGATTTCATTTTAAAAAACAAACAAACTATATTTGACTTGTCGGGGGTTGCCGCCCCAAGCCCCCGCTTAGTATCCTCAAACGCCGTTGGGCTTTTATTTTTATCGCACGATTTTCATTGCTCAGCATCCGAGGCGAAAATGCAAATGGCGGCGTGATTACATTCCGCTTAGCAACGGCAAGGGACATAACTGCTCATATACAATCGCGTGCTTCTAGGGACCGGTATACTAGAAATTTCCCCTCGTTTCAGGGTCATTAGAGAATTATTCACTAGAAGAATTCCAGAGCATCTACCTGAGGGACTTTTCTGGGATCCCTCACCTGTTGTCCGACAACAAACAACCTCAGTGGGGAAACATAACTGCCTGAGTTTACTGTGGACAAATGGATCATCTGTCTATACGACCAAACGTATCTGTCCTTGCAAATGAAACCTATCTATGTAAGCCTTAAACAAAACAAGTGGATGGTTGGAAAATTTACCACTGGGTGAAAGAGAGAAAACTATTGAGAATTCCAGAAAAGGGGTGAGGGGAATTAGGAAAATGTTTAAGGATATATTAAAAGAGATTGAGAATAAACGACTGGGAGCACAAAGAAAGAAACAGTTTGAACTAGAGAGATTGGAAAAGGATAGAATAAGGAGAGGAAATGACAAATTATGCGTGTTATTATGGACTGTGGCAAATCCCGGAGCAAGTAAAGGAGGGAGTGAGCAGAATTAGTGGGGGGAAAGAACTAATTAAGGTAATTCCACCCCTCTAGATCTTATATTTGATTGTTGATTCTTCAAATGATATATCTTAGTAACAAATGAAAATGATAAAATAGATATGTTGCGGTATTAATGATTGTTTAAAAAGTCAATTACATGTAGCATACATATACACGTACCTGTTATCAATGTCAGAAAATTGCAATTTTCCTTAAAAAGATTATCAAAATTTCCCAAAACTGATTAAAATAATATAATAGTATTCATAACAATTCATGAAACTGCTTCTTAAAAAAATATACAAAATGTTTATGAAAAATAAAGGAAAGCTGTCGCATAATGGACTTGATAAATGATTCAATGAAAACAGAGTTATTACCCTTGGTTTCAATATTTTGAAACATATAATTGATTATTCATATATAACTTAGACTGTTTAGATATTTTATGGTTAATAAGATTTTTTACAATAACTTTTGAAAAAGACTCCAGCAAAATTTATGTTCCTGGCATGCATAAATCTTATTAAATCATTGACTTTGCGAAACCTTATGACGTCACAAGAGGGTGGAACTACGTTAAGGCTTTATAAGCTCAACTAAAATTTCGAAAAAATGTCCTAAAACACAAACACCAAAATATTCAATTTGTCAAATAAAAAAAAACACCTGATGGTAAATATGAGAAACTATCTGTGCAGGACTTAAAGAAAAATATTTAACATGCAGTCAACTGCATCAACAAGTGTACAAACCAGTGAGGTGAACTATTTAGACGTACACCTTCTTGTTGGAAACATTTGCTGACAAACGCAAATACACAGGAAAGTTTCGGAGTTGTATCCGGTTTTCCAGAATGGTACAATATAAAATATGAAAATGATTATGCTATTTATGTTTATAGCTTATTAGATGACTACAGAAGAGGGGAATTGTCTTTTCATAGTGCATATGACATACAGAATATATCAAGCAGGTGTTAAAGAAGAGGAATTTTTAAAGATTTTTATAGGTATGTATATGGCAGAGTCCGGACCATTTATTGTATATATGCATGGATTAGTTTAGTGGTTGACATTTATTTCATCATTGCTTGTTCTCATAGTAAGCTACTGAGATAAATCTATTGTATTATTCTTAATTCTTCTCATTATCAATTCTATTTGGAAATGACAAAAATACAGTATTTTTACTATTTACATGTATGAAAGGTGACGATAACGAACAGTGATCAATCTCATAACTCATATAAGCAATGCAAAATAGATAGTTGGGCAAACACGGATTCCCGGACACACCAGAGGTCGAATCAGGTGCCTAGGAGGAGTAAACATCTCCTGTCACACCCACCGTGAGCCCTATATCCTGATCAGGTAAACGGAGTTATCTGTAGTCAACCCCCCCCCCCCCCCCCCCCCCGTGTGTGTGAAAAGAATATGTCCTCGGCACCCCCTTTACCTGTCGTAAGAGGCGACAAAATAGGGGCAACCAGTTTGCCGTGGGTTGCAACCCGAAGGGACGGAGAGAGGGATCCTGGTGGCTGAGGTTTACAGACACTGGGGTTTATAGTGTCTGTTGACCAACACTCCACTTTGGCCCCGACTTCTGCTAGACGGGAGGTCAAGTTTGACCCGACTTGATCAATCGGATGCTCATTGCAATTTTCCAATACGCCAACATTTTCATGTCGATATGTATATATCAAGCGGTGGCTCAGGGTCAATCAGGCAAATTTTATCTGAGTATAAATTCTTTGTATCCTTAGGGTCAAGGCTCCGAAGCCTGCTTCAGGTGTGGTGAAGAGGGGCAAAAAGTTGCAACAAGGAACACAAATGCAAAAACTGCAAAGGTGACCACATGGCCTCCTCAAAACAATGTCCAATCTGGATTAAGGCAAAAAGAGATACAAAAGATTAAAGCAGACAAACGCTTAACTTACTACGAGGCCAAAAAACTTTACAATATGTACAATGTTCCTAAACCAAATCTGCCATATTATGCAACAGTGTTAAAATCATCCTCAGTGAAGGATATGTCGACTCAAGTCTCTGAGAATGATTTATTCCCACAGACCTCTGTGTCAACAAAAACAGTTTCTTTGTCTTCTGGGGACAAAGATACAACACATTTAACATCTGCATATTCAGTGCCCGCAGCTAAGGTTGTAGCTGCGACCAACACAAAGTCTGTAGCTGCAACCTCTGCGGAGCCTGTAGCTGCAGATACCGCCAAACCATCTAGGAGACGTAACTCATCTCCTAAGCAAAATAAACCAAAAGAGCATAGCGATCGGGTGCCCAAGAAGGCGAAAGATCCCGTCGCTATGCATAATAAATTTGGAGTTTTGGAAGAAATGGAGTATACTCCATCACACTCATCATCACGAACCCGGAGTCTTTCTCCAAAAAATAACAAAGGGAGAATATCTCCGGTAACACACAAGAAATCATTAATCATCCAACATTTATTCAATGGAATTGTCGAGGTTTTAAAGTAAATTTCAATGAACTATCGTTACTCATTCAGAACCATAACCCGGTGACCATATGTTTACAAGAAACACATCTGAAAGATACAGATAAGATAAATTAAAAAAACCATACTATGTATAACCATTACGTTCAAACAGACAGAGACTCTGGTGGTTCTTCAATAGCAGTCCATAACAACTACACTCATAGCCAAATTAACTTGAAAACAAATCTCCAAGCAAGAGCAATCCGTCTTTCCCTTGTTAAAACAATTACCCTTTGTTCTGTATATATTCCTCCAAACTATCAACTACAATCTCGGGAACTTAGAGATTTAATACAACAACTCCCAGCCCCTTTCTTACTTATGGGCGATTTCAACGCCCATAACCCGCTTTGGGGTAATGACAAAATAACAGATAAAGGTAAAAACAAGATGTGTTTGTGAAACACAAATGCCCCCAATAATGGCCAATTTCGAAGATGGCCAAGGTCTCACAAGGGCAAATATCTTGGTACCAGTAGAAAGATCTTGTCAAAAGAAATGCTCATGTACAATATGAAAGCTCTAATATTTACCATTTAGAAGTTATGACCAATGTAAAAAAAAAAATTAAAGTAGGTCAAATGTCAAGGTCAAAAGGTTCAATACCAACGGAAAGATCTTGTAACAAGGAATACTCATGTGAAATATCAAAGCTCTATCTCTTACTGTTCAAAAGTTATTAGCAAGGTTAAAGTTTTCAAAAAGTAGGTCAAATTCCAAGGTCACAGGGTCAAAAATGTTGGTAGCCACGGAAAGGTCTTGTCACAAGGAATACTCATGTGAAATATCAAAGCTCTATCATTTACTGTTCCAAAGTTATTAGCAAGGTTAAAGTTTTCAAAAAGTAGGTCAAACTCCAAGGTCAAGGTCACGGGGTCAAAAATGTTGGTACCCACGGAAAGGTCTTGTCACAAGGAATACTCATGTGAAATATCAAAGCTCTATCTCTTATTATTCAAAAGTTATTAGCAAGGTTAAAGTTTTCAAAAAGTAGGTCAAACTCCAAGGTCAAGGGGTCAAAAATGTTGGTACCCACGGAAAGGTCTTGTCACAAGGAATACTCATGTGCAATATCAAAGCTCTATCACTTACTGTTCAAAAGTTAGTAGCAAGGTTAAAGTTTCAGACAGAATGACAGACAGGACAAAAACAATATACCCCCCCCCCCCCCGATCTTCGATTTCGGGGGCATAAAAAAATGGAAGATGCAATATCTCACCACAATCTCTGTATTTTAAACGACGGCTCTAACACGTATCTTCACCCAGGCAATGTTTCATATTCTTCAATCGATATTAGTATAGTTGATCCCTCTTTACTTTTGGATTTAAACTGGTCTCTACATGACGATCTGTGTGGAAGCGATCATTTCCCTATTATTGTTAAAGCAAATAATCCTCCAGAAAACAATCCCGTTAAAAACTGGAAACTCGACAAAGCTGATTGGCCATGTTTTGAAGTTCTGTGTCTGCAAGATATCGCAGCTGAAAAGTTTGAAAACCATTCAGACCCCATTCAAAAATTTACTGAAACTTTATTTCAAATAGCAAATATATGCTTAAAAGATACCGCCAAACCATCTAGGAGACGTAACTCATCTCCTAAACAAAATAAACCAAAACAGCATAGCGATCGGGTGCCCAAGGAGAAGCATGAATATTCTGATACATGTAATTATCTTTTAATGCGTTTCTTAACTAATTCCCGTTGAAAAATAATAAAATTCCCATTTTAGAAATTTTATGACGGCTTTGCTTTTACTGATTCTTTTTACGCGGGGTGATTCTTTTTACGCGGCGATTTCAAAGTGCAAAGAACGCTGATGATGAGTACCTCATAACGTTTGAAGTAAATTTATAACAGCTTGGGGGAAATCAAACAATTAGATTTAACAACAGACGCAGATTATTGATAATTATACTACGTCAGCTGTAGACCAAGCTAATACTCTCCCTATACCAAACGCTAACTTGTTTCCAGCTGAAATTAAATATTTTGCATGTAAATAAAAGTGATGATGAATTTATTGAACCCAAACACTGGATTTTTACTAAAATCTTTCGTCTTGCATAAAAAGACACGAAGTTCGGTGTTTATGTGAACACCGTCTTATTGTCTGTGATGTATATACTATCTATAAGAAATTCATTAATTTTTGCTAAAACATCTCTTGCATTTAGACCAAAAATAATAATTGTAAACATGTATGATATGAAGGAGCGAGATATCTCAAGAGAGGGGGCGAGTTGTCCCAAAGAGGGGGCGAATTGTCTTGAGGGCGAGTTGTCTTAGGGGCGAGTTGTCCCGATGTAGGGGCGAGTTGTCTTGAGGGCGAGCTGTCTTTGGGGCGAGTTGTCCTGGGGGGAAAAAACCACTAACCCCCCCCAAAAAAAAAACCCCAAAATTTTCTCAGTATTGGAGACATTTAATCAATTACCTGAAGATCAGCAAATATAATTTTCCTTGCCATTAGAATTTACCATTCGTGTTAAAGTATGAAATAAAAAGACGTATCTTTATAGGGTTAAAAGTGTAAATAACACACACACACACGCACACAATAAAAATAAAATGTGATAATATATTTATATATAATATTGGGGGCGAGTTGTCTCAAGAGAAGGGGGCGACTTGTCCTGAGAGAGGGCGAGTTGTCCTAAGAGGGGGCGATGTGTCTTGAGGGCGAGTTGTCCAGCATTCGTATCTAAAACAATGGAACGGAGTTTCTCGAAACTAATAACACTCTAACTGATATACAATGTGGTTTCAGGAAAAACTGAAGCACAATCGACCAGTTAGTAAGACTTGAAACCTATCCGAGATGCCTTTGTTAACAAAGAGCATGTCGTCTCTATATTTTTTTATTTAGAAAAAGCATAGGATACCACATGTAAATACAGTATCATAAAAGATCTTCATAATATAGGCCTTCAAGGGCATTTACCAAACTTCGTCAAGAATTTTTTAAGTGATAGACATTTCAATGTTCGCCTAGGATCTACATATTCAGACAATTTTGAACAAGAAATGGGCGTACCACAAGGAAGTATTTTACTATATTCTCAGACTCCCTATCGTGTCTTCAGTCAATAAACAACATGAATATTGATCATCCATATATTTTAGATATCTTACACCGGTACTATCTTTTAACTCAACAAGGTAAAATAGTTGAGTTCTGCTGGATCCCAAGTCACATTGGTATCCATGGCAACACCAAAGCGGACAAAGCGGCCAAAAAATGCACTTCAAGGTGAGATTGTACACTTCAAAATTCCATACACTGATTTTAAATATTTCATAAAACTATATGTTAATTCTATTTGGCAAATCTATTGAGATTTCTGTGACACAAGTAAACTTTATTCTATTCAAAACAAAGTAAACAAATCGTGTAACATCGTAATGAAACGCCAAGACGAAGTAATAATTTCAAGAATACGCATTGGACATTGAAAATTGACACATTCATACCTACTAAACAGAGAACCTCGGCCTGAATGCATATCTTGTAACTGTACATTAACTATTCATCACATTCTTTTAGAATGTAGTGATTTTACGCCCATACGAAGTAGACTTTTTAATAGTGTGCAATCAATGAAAGAACTTTTTACAAATATGGACAATCATTATATTATACAATATTTACAAGAATGCGACTTTTACAGAAAACTTTTATAATGGAACTGTTTATATACACGAACTATTGTTTGTTTTTTAATCTGTTTATATACATGTATTTTTAACTTTTATGTCCGTCGGATGGGACGTTAAAGGGTGTCCCGTGTCAAAGATCACAACCCCCTTGGCACGCAAAAGATCGTTTCCCTGATGTTCGAAAAAGGGTAGGCTCACTGGGGGCTGTCAGGGAAACTCAAACCCTCATAAACAAACATAATTGAATTAGTTAACCGTCGTAAAATGGCTGAAATATTGCCAAAACGGCGTAAAACCCCAATCAATCAATCATCTGTAGTCAAAATCAGTATGCCAAGAACGGCCTAACAATCGTCTATCTATCAAACTGTGGATGTTTACTTTTCTTTTAAACTTAAATGTTATTTTTTCCTTTCAGGTACTAAAATTTCCATTGAGACACATTTAAGTGTTTCGGTTATCTTATTGGAATTACTTTGACAGTAAGTGAACAAAATTATCGGTTTTGCTATTTGTTTATTTTTTTATTATTGTTTTTGTGATTGTGTATAATTTTTGGTAATTTGTTAAATAAATGAATTAATCAAAATTGTACTTCACATTATATTGAATGAGGTGGTCTAGTAGAAGAAAAATTCCCATTCAGTTTTATTATTATTTCAGAGAAAATTTAAGTTCCATGGACTGATTTCAGGATGATAATTTTGGGCACGTTCGATTCACTTTATATTTGTGCATAACCAACACATAATTATGCCATCTATTGACTGTAAAAAAAAAAATTTTATTTTTTACATTGAGTTCACAACCTATTCTACAAAGCCTGAAAGTTGCAAGTGGAAACATTTATTAATTAAAAAAAAACGTTAGAGACTTGAGTTGCTTTTCCTTCAGTTTTAATTTATGGCCTTAAGTTTTGAACAGAGATATCAAATGTTCACATAGCCATAACTTTGCCATTTTTAAAGACATTCTGCTCAAATAAACTGTAATATGTTTAATTGGACCTACTTGTAACACTGACATGCAGAAATACTGTTCAAGTAAAGGTAAAAAAAATCATGTGGCATTTCTACTTCCGCTGACAAACAAAACTTTATGGTTTGCAAGAAATCATACAGTGTTTATGTAGTTTATATCGATTTTCGGTCGACGCAAAGAATTGGACGTTATGGAGAAAGTTGTGCAGGTCAGTATAAACGCATTAAAAGTACCGGTAGTAAACTTGATCTCCAGTAGATATTCATCGTCGCAAGCCACGCCTATTATCTCCGTTTACACTATGTCAAATGCCGTGGCTGTATAATTAAAGAGCCCCATGGGCAACATCGCTCATCTGAGTTACCTTGGCCTATATTTAAAGGTCGTCCTTATACATATGTATCTTCGCATGTAAAACTTTGATCCCTAATCTTGCCCCAACCTACCCCCGGGGGCTATGATTTTTACACTTGAATCTGCACTATGTCAGGAAGCTTTCATGTAAATGTAAAATGCTTTGGCCTAATGGTTAGTAAGAAGATTTTTAAAAAATTTCCCTATATATTTATATGTAAAACTTTGATCCTTTATTGTTGCCCCACCCTTCCCGCGAGGGGGGGGTATAAAGTTAACAAACTTGAATCTGCACTATATCAGGAAGCTTTTATGTAAATGTAAACATTTCTGGCCCAGTCATTTTTTAGAAGAAGATTTTTAAAGAATGTCTCTATATATTGGTATGTTTAACTTGAATCCCCTATTGTGGCCCCATCCTACCCCTGGGGCTATGCTTTTAAGAAACTTGAATTTGCAGTGTGTTAGGAAGCTTACATGTAAATGTAAACTTTTCTGGCCAAGTGGTTCTTGAGAAGATTTTTAAAGATTTCCCCTATATATATGTATGTAAAATTTCGATCCCATATCGTGGCCCCATTCTACCCCCAGGGGCCATGATTGTAACAAACTTAAATTTGCACTATGTCAGGAAATTTTCATGTAAATTTGTACTTTCCTGGTCCAGTGGGTTCTTGAGAAGATTTTCAAAGATTTTACCTATATATTCTCATGTAAAACTTTAATTCCCTGTTGTGGCCCCAACCTACCCCCGGGAGTCATGGTTTTAAAAAACTTGAATCTGCACTGTGTCAGGAACCTTTCATGTAAATTTCAGCTCTTCTGGATCAGTGGTTCTTGAGAAGATTTTTAAATTACCCCACCATATTTTTGTGATAATCTCCCCTTTGATGGGGGCATGGCCCATCATTTGAACAAACTTGAATCCCCGACACTTAATGATGATTTGTGCCAAGTTTGGTTGAAATTCGCTCAGTGGAAGATTTTTAAAAGTCGTCAATGTATTTTCACTATTTTGCTATTATCCCCCATTGTCTCCAGAGAGGGGCGTGATCCTTTATTTTAAGAAACTTGAATCCCTTTACCCAAGGATGCTTTGTGCCATGTTTGGTTGAAATTGGCCCAGTGGTTCTAGAGAAGAATATGGAAATGTGAAATGTTTAGAAGACGGACAACAGGCAGATTTCGATCAGAAAACCTCACTTGAGCTTTCGGCTCAGGTGAGCTAAAATATCCTCTCGTCTTCATGAATATTTATGTACATTGGTCAACCAATCGGAGCTTTTATGATTTGTATACGCTCGTCGAAGACAGGACGTAATTATGGTATGACGTCTTCCGGCTGTCTGTTCAGACCTTGTGGCCAGGATACAGACCGAACCGTAAACTCTAGGATTTTACAACTGGGTACATTTGAGCACCATGATGAGAGGAAGATGCCTATTGTTTTTCAAGGTCAGAGGTCAAGGTCGTAGTATCACTTAGTAGGAAACCCTTGTTGGCAGGATACAAACCGAACCGTAAGCTCCAAGATATTACAAATTAATATATTTTAATACCATGATGAGAGGAAGATGACTATTGTTTTTCAAGCGTCAGAAGTCAGAGGTCAAAGTATTACTTAGTTGGAAAACTTTGTAGGCAGGATACCAACTAAACAGTAAGCTTGGTACATTTAATTACCATCATAAGAGGAAGATGCCTATTGTTTTTCAAGGTCAAGGTCGTAGTATTACATAGTAGGAAAAACTTGCAGACAGGATACAGGATATTGAAACTTGGTACATTTGATCACCATGATGAGAAAAAGATGCCTATTACTTTTCCAAGGTCAAAAGTCAAGATCACAGTATCACGTAGTAGGAAAACCTTGTAGGCAGTATACAAACCGAACTGTTGAGGCTAGGACCGTCAAACTTTGTACACATACACTTTGTGCCAAGTGGAGGCTGCCTATTGTTTCTTAGGGTTAAGGTCATAGTACCAGGATGCAGACCGATTCGTTGGCGCAAGGACCATTAAACTTGGTACACATACATCTTATGCCAAGTGAAAATATTACAAAGAGAGTACATGATTGGTCTTGTTTGAAAGTATGTCACATCCTGATGATTGCCGATATTACATGTACTTGAAGGCAAGTTCTAAAAATCATGGTGTCAGAAAAACACCGTAATAGCTTTTTACGGGCGTATTACGTATCGTTGGCGGTACTCTTGTTTGTTTGGGTGGGGTTTTTTTTTGGGGGGGGGAGAGAAAATAATTCGGGGGTCATAGTGCGTGTTCGTAGAGGAATAATCCGAGTATTGCTGGGAACAAACCATCTTCACAAGTCAAGGGTTATTGATTCGTTACCTCGCACTAACCCTTGACATCAGTCACTATTTAAAAGTTGGGCTCGAGAAGAAGCAATATGATTGGTTTGCAGCCTGAAGCTGCAAACCAATCAGACAACGGCTTTTATAATCGGTCGAAAACAAAACTAAACAGTAAACACGCATGGCGACGGCATTATGGTGTAGAATTTGTGGCCAATTAGTACAAGACAGATGCCGTCGATTGATTTTCGGGAGTTCGTTTTGCTTGAAGAAACAATTAGACGAGGGTTTGGGGTATGAGCCGAATGAAAATGATGGATTGTCGAAGTACGTTTGTCGACTATGTTTTAACAAATTGTCCAAAATAATGGGAACAACTTCGTAAGATAGCGATTTACCACTGCCGGTTTTAGTCCCAATAAAAACATCATTTCCTTCTCTGATACATGATATCGAAAGCTTTTGGTTTTCAGTCAAATGATCGATTTGATGTTTTTCACATATCTCTTCGTCAACGGACGCCATTTTTTACTTTCTGTTTATTCCCTTAACAAACTTTCATCTGAAACAAGAAATCCCATTGGCTGATTAATTTTAGCGTACTGCGTCATCCTTCTTCTCGAGCCCAACTTTTAAATAGCGACTGATGTCAAGGGTTAGTGTGAGGTAACGAATCAATAACCCTTGACTGGTGAAGATGGGAACAAACTGGACACTTTTTATACACCCGTCATTAGACGGGACATATGTTATGGTGCTGTCCCTGCGTCTGTCTGACTGTCCGTCCGTCCGATGTCATGTTTTCCGGACTTTTTCCCGTAACAGATGCATGTATGAATATGAAATTTGGTCACAATTTCTCCCTCAAGAAGTGTAAGAGTGAGTTTGCATTTCAGCGGGATTGGTCTGTCCTTTACCTACTTTAAGGCTATAAGTAGGGCAAACAGTTTTCCGGACTTTTTTCGTTGCAGATACAGATATTGCCCTGAAATTTACACATAAGCTTTCTCTTGGAGAAATACAAGTTCACTTGGCATTTCAGCTGGATTGGTTCCTCCGTCCGTGTCCTACATTAGGACTAAAAGTAGGTCAAAGAGTTTTCCAGGCTTTTTTCATTATGGGTACAGACACTGCCCTGAAATTCAGTCACAGGCTTTCTCATGGAGGAATACAAGTTCAGTTTGCATATCAGCTGGATTGGTCCGTTCTTGACTTACTTTTGGGCTTAAATTAGGTCAGTTTTCCAGGCTGTTTTTCATTATGAAAACAGATATTGCGCTGAAATTTAGTCATAGGCTTCCTCTAGGAGGAATACAAGTTCAATTTGCATTTCAGCTGGAATGGTCTACCCTTGACCTACTTTTGGTCTAAAACAGATCAAAGATTTTTGCGGGCTTTTCTTCATTACAGATATTGCCCTGATACTTAGTCATAGGCTTCCTCTTGGAGGAATACAAGTGCAGTTAGCATTTCAGCTGTATTGATGCACTATGACCTACTTTAGGGGTAGAAATATGTCAGTTTTCCAGATGTTTTTTTCGGGTATGGTCACAGACAGGTATTGCTCTGAAATTGTGTCACAACCTCCCTGTAAGAGAAATACATAATCAGTTCACGTTTCAACTTAATTTGTGCACCATGACCTACTTTAGGGACTTTTTATCATCATAGATAGATATTGCACCGACGTTTTGTCACAACCTCCCTGTTAGAAAAATGCATAATCAGTTCACATGTCGGATGGATTGGTGCACCATGATCCCACTTTAAGGCTTTTCAATTTAGAATGTGTGTTGTATCAATTAAGAGTGCATACTATGCTTCCAGGTTGAATTTCATTGTCTGACGGGCGTATATTGTACATGGACCGTTTATGGTATTTTTGTTACCTGTTGCAACTAATGGACTCTTCTTTGTTTTTTTACTTCACCGGTGTAATAAAGTTACCATATGCAAGGTGAATATGCGTAACCACGCCGCTCTCTTTAGATACTTGTCCGATCAACTCTACTAGTCTTTCAGATTTCAACACATCCACTTTACCCGAATTTCCTCATCAATTTTGAGAATACGATTATTTTTATTGATACAGAATTTAGAGGCGTAACCACTGCTGTTAATGCGACTTTCATTTAAAAATACTTATAAACTTTACTTGCTTCTGTAAACAGGGATCTCTTCTTTTTTAATTCTTCTATAAGACTTTGTAGTTTTTCCTTCTTACGTTACGTTTTCTGTCAGAGGAACAAAGTTAGGATTCGTTAGATATATTGGGACGTTTCTCTTCCTTTTGCAGTCGATTGCTCTCATTAATTTCTTCATTTTGCTCCTCTGTAAGACTTTTTAGTTTTCATTCTAATGCTTTCTATCAGGAGAAAAGTTCATATTTTTGCCCTTGAGATAAATTCCCTTTTCAGTCAGATCGACTGAAAAAGGAAGAGAAATGTTCCATAACTCCAAGTGACTGAAATAAGCAAGTCAGATTTCAGAGCATGTGTGATTTCAAAATGTTATCCTATCAGAATTAAGCACACTTGAATGCATGTTCTTTCATTCAGTTTTAATAAAAGCATAATAAAATAAGGAAGTTATAGCCGTGTAAAATTTAAGCCAATCAAAGTAGACATCACCATTGCCGGTAAATTAACAATTTTCAGTCACTTGAAGTTATTTCGGAACTCAAGTTATGAATTGAAGTAAGAAACTTAGGAACTTGAAATTAATATTCTACTGTTGCACATTCTACATTAATTGCTTTTTGCAATGCACAAACATTCTGCAATCTGTTCAATGATACAGTGTCGGGGCCCAGGTAAAATTCGAGTAAAAATATTGTGAAGTACTCAGATTTTCAGGATGCACTTTTGGTAGCAATGTAGATTGATTATGCATTATCATATTAAACTTTAAAATCATTTGGTATATTGTTTTTCATCGGTTCCATAACGTTACTCTTTAATGGTAAATTCGAACTCAAACGATATACTTGCCTATGATATAGCATTGTGATTTTTCTCAGAGAGTTTTATAGTAATTGCAAATATTTTCTACATTTTGGACCATAGTAATACAGAGAGTATGAAATTGACTTGCATTGTAAGTAGCTACAACATATTCGTGAATATTTTAACATCTGGACAGTTCCGACTAGTATGAGATACGTATGTGAGAAAAAAACCCATCTGACTCACACAGCAACTAGCCTGGCTTCATAATTAAAATCAATATCAAACCTTAATTATTTCTAATGATTTCAAAGACTCAAAAATACCGAACGGCGAGATCTAAACGACAGTTTCTGTTATGCGTGATGAAGACTTCTATCAAGTTTGGTCATATGATCAGCCCACGGGATGCACCATATTGTGATCCACCAGATGTGACCACTTTAAAGACGGTAGTCTACATGTATTTGAATAAACTATATCCCCCTGTCAATACAATTTTCAAATTTGTATCCAATATGAAGTGTACTAACAATTTGTATTGTATTGTTTATTGGCTTTAAGCCTTACGGCTCATCAGCATAATACATATTCAATTACAAAGTATAAACAAAAAAGATGTATACAGTATGAAAAGTGGAGTGAATATTAGAGGATGGACATACATGAAGAGAGTTATAAGACAAGTTTACATAAAAAAGAAACCAACAAAAACCAGCATATACATTAGACGATAGTTTGGCTAGATCGTAAGAGTAAAGCACCTTTTAAAAATTTACCCAGATTACAGATTTGTTTTCTATTATGAATTGACATCAATTGTACCAGTTTAAACATAGAAGCATGCGACCAATAATATTTTTTTATATATGCAGATCTGAGGTTTTTGTACAAAGGACATATTAAAATAAAATGATATTCGTCCTCAACTTCGTTCAAATTACAGAATTCACACAATCGATCTTGTCTTGCTGTGCCATTATATCTACCTTGTTCAATTCTAAGCTGGTTAGCAGACAATCTAAATTTTGCTAAAAGATTAATAAGATTTTCCGGAATAGATTTTGTCAAGTAAAATTGAATGGTAACATTATCAATAAGGTGTCTATACAGAATACATTTGGGTGAATTAACAAAAAATTCATCTCGTGACTGCATGAAGTTGTCAGTTAAACGCTGTTTGAGACATTCTAGAAATAAAACTTCATTATTAACATAGTGGTTAAACCATACATCACCAAATCCTTTCGATAATAATAAATGCTTAACTTGGCAGCGCCAATTACAGTTCTTGTGATTGCAAATCAACATGTCATCATATATAGATTGAAGGATACAATTGTCGGTTTTGATAACTTTCAACCAATATTTGATAATTTTTATCATACGTAAATTATACATTGGCACACGACCAAGTTCCCCGTAAACCATATAATTTGGAGTGCACTTCTTTACATGTAAAATTCGCTTACAAAAGTCCACATGTACCTTTTCAACATCGTTACCTGGGTTAAAACCCCAAATTTCACTACCATAATTCAAAACACTTGAAACATAAGTATCAAATACATGAAGTTTTGTTACAATATTCAGTGACAGATTATCACAAATTCGAAGAATATGGTACATACATTTTCTACCCTGCTCGGCGATAATACACTGAGACTTTAAAAATTTACCATTAAAATTTAAAGTAAGACCAAGATAATTAAAACTGTCAACAACTTCTAGTTCGCTACCATTGTAAAACCATTTGCTGGCGGCATTTATTTTCCCTCCGTTACGAAAGACAAGAACTTTTGTTTTTTGAATGTTAACTTTTAGGTCCCATTCGTTACAATAAACTGATAAAGTATTTAACATGTTTTGTAATCCTGTGGCTGATTCAGAAAAAAGTACAGTATCATCAGCGTACATTAGCAAAAACAGTGATATATCTTTAAAGTCAATTCCATCACATAAGCTATTAATAAATGCATTCTCAAAATCATTCACATAGAGAGAGAACAAAAAGGGGGACAACCCCTCACCTTGCATTAATCCGTTTGTACATGAGAAGAAGTTCGATAATTCGGATTGAAATCTAACACAGGATTTTAAGTTACTATATAGTGATTTGATGATTGTAAGTAATTTACCAGTGATGCCACAGCGTGATAATTTAAAAAATAACTTGTTTCGGTTGACATTATCGAAAGCCTTTTCATAATCAACAAAACAGCAAAATAACTTATTTTTGCGTGATAACGTTCTACTAATGACACTTTGTAATGCAAATATAGCGTCTGAAGTGCCAAAACCTGGTTTGAAACCAAACTGAGCATCTGACACAGAATTATTCCCGTAACACCATTTTAACAACCTATCATTTAAAACAGAAGTAAATATTTTTGCCAAACAACTCACCAGAGTTATGCCTCTATAGCTATTAGTGTCGTTAGCATTTCCTTTCTTAAAAGATGGGAAAATAATTCCCTCAGACCAACATGTTGGAAATGTGCCACGATTAAAGATAATATTGAATAGATGTGACAACAATGGAGTAAAAATAACTCGAAATTTACAAAAGTATTACTGTCATTTGTATTCATTTATTTAAATTTCGTTGGCATTGTTGGGGGATAAGACATCACGAGAATTATTAAAAAATTAAAAGAAGCGCGGCATGCAAATTCCCCAAAATATTTACATCAGCACCAACTGAATTGACTGTGCAACGCGTTTTTAGGAATATAATACCCATTTACATCCATGTTACGTAATTAAAGTGAGATCACTCTAAATGTAACAACAGACAGGTGGTCACGTGCTTTTTTGATTCGCGTAAAAGTCTTCAAGGTATCACACCGGTAATTGTCCAATCAAATTGTAGTTCCATTTATTTAAAGAAATATTTTTTTCCTTGCGCCATTTTTCTCATTTCCTCTTCTTCTTTTCTCTTAATTTTTGTACCCCTGATTAGGAAATTTTATGTAATTTGTAGAAATAACCAGTGTATACAAAGGAACTATTTGCTGTTGGTAGCTGAGGCTACTTCCTGAGGTGCACTCCGGCTGTTTACACACATGTGAAAAACACGTGGATTTGAGGGTAGTCTTGTTTGCGGGTAAATTTTTTTCGAAAATGCCGCGTAGGGTGTTGATTTTCCGGTGTCAGCAGACAAGATAGGTAACATATAGAACATTTTCGACTGCGTTATTCGGCATGAATTCTGTAAACTGATTTTTTTCCTCTATAGTAATATATAGTGAAAATAATTACCGATGTGATACCTGAAAGTTGCCTCATTTGGGTTCATGTGACAATTCACTAGGGAAAAAAAACCTTTTAGAAAATGTATAGCCATCCCGGATCGTGGTTTGGCGCAGAGTAAAATAGACATACTATAAAACCTGGCCTGGTCCCATTAGTCTGGCCTCAAATTTGGCCTGTTAAAATTTGTTTTGGCTGTAATCAACACAAAATGTTTTTTCCCCAGAATTGTGACTAGAAAATTAGAAGGTTTACAAGATTAGTGTAGAATTTACCAATTTCTTTAGGCATTTTGGTCCAATTATCTTGCATTTAAATGCAACCCGACATTTTGTGCAATTTATTAACCATTGCTTACTGTCAACAAAATAACATAATGTCAGTGTCCGTTGAAACAAGTTTTGTAATTCTACAAGCAATAGTTTTACTTTTAATCCTGTATCGGAAATCCGGTTGATTGTTTTGTTTGTTTTCAGGAATTCCGGTTTCGATTATTAGGTTGATGTGAATATAGAGGATAGTAAGAATCACACTTATTAGTCAGCATTGGCCATTTCATGAGTTGTATATGAAATAAAATATGGTGGAAAAAAATGCATTTTTGCCCTTTTTCGCTTTTATAAACAAGCTTTATGATTTCTTCATCGGGCTCTGCTGTTTTTCTATGTACGTTACAATATACATGTAGTTAAATTATAAATGACAATCAGATACAAAAATACGTGGAGTTCTGCATCTTTTTATCTTATAACAGAGACATATAATACTCTACTGCTTATGATGGCAAACATAAACAGGCTTAAATTGCAATGTTATTCAAATAAAAGTGAATACTTGAGTTCATGTTTGTATATGTGGTGAGCAATTCAAAGAATGCAATGAAAATAAGAAACGGGTTGAAAGAGACAAATATCAAACAATCGGACAAGAGCCAGGCCTATAGCTTAATATCAAATGGTCAGTGAACGAATGTGCCAAGTGCATGAAAAACGCCTCATTTGCAAACTTATCAGGCTAAATTGCATGATCAGAAAACATGTCCTCAGCTGATAGAAGATATCTGTACCAATCAAGTTGGGGTTTGGTCATGATGGAGAAAGGGGCGTATATTTATCCCTGTCCGTCCGTCTCGATTGAGTTATTATATATATGTTAGTGTGTTTTGGTGCATTTGTCAGCCACTCTACATTCTATGTAGGAATTAGCATTAATACATTTTCTATATTTAATAACATCATTGGGATGGGTATCGGTACTATTTTGTACTATTATTTCGAATTGGCATGTCGAGAAGCTGCAATAGTAAAACGTGAAATAAACCATGGTGTCTGAAACAAAAATATAAAATTTCGATTCAATGACCACAAGGGTTACAAAAATTAACGATTGGTGATTTTACAAAGATGCAATAGCATAGATATCATGATATAGGGCTCACGGCAGGTGTGACCGGTCAACAGGGGATGTTTACTCCTCTTAGGCACCTGATCCTACCTCTGGTCTATCCAGGGGTCCGTGTTTGCCCAGCTTTCTATTTTGTATTGCTTATAGGAGTTATGAGATTGATCACTGTTCATTATCTTAACCCTTTCATCTATCTGCTATAACTTTGAAAACAGATTTTTTTTTTTTAAAAATCAATCGCAATTGTGATTTTAAAAAAAATCATTTTTCGTTGAGACCAAAAACAAAACTTTAAAGGCCAAATGAAGCCAGGACAACTTTTGACGCGAGGCCAAAATTTGGGTTGAAGCCAAATTAGAGGCCAGACCAGGTTTTTAAGTATGCCTGTGAAATAATGATTTAAGCATTATTGTGATGACAAGCATCACAGAAGGGCCCCACTTTGTGGATCCTCAAATTCGCAAATATTATTTGAGACAGCATTATAACAAATACATGTAACAAAAGGAGCCAACGTATGAATGTATTGTTAAAACAATGCACAGTTTGGAAAATAATTCATTGGTTGTCCATGTTGCAAAGTTTTTTATTGCCCTTCAGAATTTCTTCATTTGTGATGTACATGTATGTGCCTCGGGAACAATAAATAATCGACGTGAACGAGAAAATGTTAGGGCTTTCTATATTTCGAGAATAAAGGTGAGCTCTGAGAGCCTTCATGCAAGCCGAAGGCAGATTATTGGCCCTGGGCATTTCTCTATTTGTGATATATGTGCCATGGGATCAATGAACAATCGACATGTATGAAAAAATGTTAGGGGTTTCTATATTTGGAGAATAGATGCATTGTATTCAAACCCAAGGTTTGTACACGATACTCGATTTGAATAGCATACGAGACTAGATTAGCGGAAGTTGGGAAATTAAATCAGTTACATTGTGGACGGAAGAAAGAATTTGTATAATATTAAGTGCGACATTTAATTTCCGTACATTATATTTTTTGATTCTAATACACCATGACAATTATGTGTTATTTTAGATACATATTTGATTTATAATTATTGTGATTATATAATTCAAATTATGATTATAATTTGACATATCCATTACCACTAACCTCTTGAGATATCTCAGAAGGAAGTCACAAATATTTGAAAGATAACATTTATAGCCAGATCGATACGTTTGGGGAGCATCCGTTTGTTTTATTGATTTTTGGCTTTAATAGAAGAAAGAGCAAAATTCGATTTATCAGATATTGTGTATCGCTTGGATGTTATTGTTTGTTAGGACTTGCTGGTCAAGCAGTGGTGCCTATTTAGAATAATAGAAAAATAAATTTCACTTTTTTGTCAATAATTAGGGATGTCATTATCTGCTGAAAATGTTTTGTTCCCTATCATAAAATCTTAAAACCTGAAGAAACGGGATTGGTTGTAGTCAAAGTCCTTAGAAAGGTTTCATGTTGAACAAATTACATCACGTACCTATCAATTATTTACTGGCAATTACACTTCTGGTTTGAAAGGCAGCAACATAATATCCCCATCCCTGTCGGCGATTTGCTTTGCTTTGATTAATTTCTAGAAGGCCCCAGATGTTGCTGTGGAAATCCCTCATACATATAATCTATCTCCTACCCTTGTCTTTCATCGAGTGTTCTTGGTACAGAATAGTATGTCTCTGTGAACAAATTGGGATACACCAAATAACTATTAATATAATCTGATGTCGATTCTATATATTCCAGTGAACTTGTAATTAAAGACACTTCCACATCTGCTTTATATTTGAAAATTTTACTGAACAGAGACATTAATTACTAACAATTCAACTTCATGACAAAATAGGATGACTTCAGCTTTTCCATCGTCAACTTCCCATATTTATGTAACAGTATTCCATTATCTCCTGCATATGGTGTTTGTCAACTGATTCGATTCGCGAAAACATGTTCTGCATATGATCAACTTTTAAGATTTAACAGGTTACTGACAAATAAGTTGATGTTACAGCATTTTAAACAGTCTCACCTACAGATGACTTAGTAATTCTATAGTCTTCATAATAACCTTATTTGCAAATGCAATGTCCCATGAAATGTTTCATACCAATTGTTTGACCATTCTTTGCATGATAATTTTGATTTCGGATTACTCCCTTTACTTTATCAAGATAAAGGGTTCATGGCGGATGTGATATTCAACAGGGGATGTTTACTCCTACTAGGCACATGATCCCACCTCTGGTGTTTCCAGGAATCCGTGTTTGTACATGTCCTACTCTTAACTTAATATTCTTTATTAATAGTGTTTATGAAGTTGATCACTGTACGTTGCATGTATCTTCACTTTTCCACCCCCCCCCCCCCTTTAGATACACCTTTACAGTGTAACATTTTCTCTGCGCACGATTGAATTCTCGCATCTTTTTATTTGACTTTACCTCCTCAAAATATTCATTAAATATTCTAACATATTTCCCCATTATACTTGTGTTGAGAATTACCAACAGACTCATGAAACCCTCATTAAAGCTTGTTATATGTACGTAGCCATGATCTCTTGTCATTCAATTCGAATTCCGATAATTTCCATATCCATCAATATTTCACTTTATACATTTGTACTTACAAAGAACTCTGTCTATATTAACTATTATCGGTAAAGAGTTAACACAGGTTTTTTCTCCGCATCTTAATTGTGGTTACTGTCAATAAAATGATACGTGTAGAAATAATATCAAATAGCGATAGTACGAACAATTTCAGTGCATTAAATTAAATTTGCTCTCAACTGCGCTTTGTAAATTTACCGGAATTCAAAGGATTTTCATACATACTAGGCCTTATAAATACATGTACTTACATTTACATCATGTGATTTTGAATGGCAGCAAAGCTGTTTAGAAAATTATTTAAATATCTCTTAATAAGAGGCCACATTTGAATACTCAGTGATAAATCTCCGTTTCTGATAATAGGTGAATATTACCGTTTTACCTCAGTGAAGTTATTTTTTAATATATTCCCTGTTTCGGAAAAGAAAGTGATTATCACCATCGTGTGTGTGTTTATTCATTGTACTATATTAATTTAAAACATAACACTCACCACCGTTTGTAAACAATGTCGAGGCAGTTTGTGCTTAACGTTCACATATAGGTATAATTTAGGTTGTATTAGAGTTTGCTAAGAATTCCTGTCGATCGTCATTATTCTAGGAGAGTGTGCTTGTATTATGAGCGACATTTAAATGACGATTTGGGACGAAGTGGGTGTATAATCGGGGATTTGAACGTAGGGAAATTTCGAACGGAACCCAGATTCGTATTTTATAACTAGGCATAGCCAATTGTGATGCAGTGGATTTAATCACAAAAATAATGAGCCAGTCTTCTTTTTGCACTGTTGATATAATCTTGTTGCACTCTGTTTGTACGTTGTTTTTATCCTGATCGATGTCCTTTCTTTGAACCGACGTCTAACGTTACGGCCTTCCGTCAGCTTCTTTGGAATTGGAGCTTTCAAATTAGTTCTGGTGTAATTAGAGAACAGAGGAATACCATTTCATACATACTAATTTGACAACTGTTCCCTTTGATTCTAAGGAAAATTTAAAAAGAATTGTCCTTCATGTCATCGTATGTGAAACCTTGAATCCCTATTATAACTTTGCCGTGACCCCAGGAATGCATGTGATTCATTGATTGTTTGATGTTTTCCGCCACACTCAACAATTTTTCAGTTATCTGGTGGCGCCCAGTTTTTATTGGTGGAAGAGAGAACCCAGATACAAAGTATCTGGGAAGAGACCACCGACCTTCCGAAAGTAAACTGGGAAACTTTCTCACTTTCAGGCGCGAGCGGGATTCGAACCCGCGCCGACAGAGGTGAGAGGCCGTGTGATTTTGAGCGCGATGCTCTAACCACTCGACAACTTGAATCTATATTTCATAAGAACGCAAGCAAATCGGTTTGATTTCAAATTGGTTGTTTACTTGTTTCACGTACCATCGAGACTTTTTCACTCATATGGAGACGTCACCACTTTTAGGTGAGGTACCACACATTTAGATCTGTGCTTAGAGCTCAGGGTCGTGGTAGCGAGGGTCTTTAACATGCCAATGCCTGCCTCCGTTTCTAAGGTCATATCCGAAAGACCCGTAATTTTAGCTTCTAAATGCCGAAAGATTGGCGAAGTCGCAATGTTCCATCCATCGAAACCTGGTGATGTATGACTTTTCATTTTAGACAGAGTCGCGTAAACCTTCAAACTTGGTCATATTTATGTATTGCAGATAACAGGTTTAGCCCATTTCTAAACCTGTGCTTTTTAAAACTTCTAATTAAACTGTTATATATCGTATATAAATAATTTCCTAAATATAATATTACCCGGCGTTTCCGGGCACTTCCTGGTGTCCTGGGAGTTCGCGGTGTCGTGGGTGTAGTAGGTAAAATATCCATGTTTCAATAGAATGAATAAATCCAAGTAGATCTGTGTACATGTACAACCAAATGAAGAATGATCAAGATACCCCTCAATATGGGCTGTCTGTAGGGTTTCTGTGGCTGTAGTGTTTGTGTAATGGTGGCATCCCAAACAGAAGCTGACACGAAGTCTACACCCCCTCCTCTCTTTCTTTAGGGTTTCTGTGGACGTAGTGTTTGTGTAATGGTGGCATCCCAAACAGAAGCTGACACGAAGTCTACACCCCCTCCTCTCTTTCTTTAGGGTTTCTGTGGACGTAGTGTTCGTGTAACGAATCCCCCCTTCTCTCTCCATTACTCTCAATCATTGACTAAATTAGTAATTATTGTCATACGTATGCAACACTATTGTCATGCCATATTATTTCATTTATCTTTATTATTGCTACAGTTTTACATATTTCCCTCTTTCTCTCTCTCTTTATAAATATAAAAAAAACTCCCTCTCTCTCTCCCTTTATAAATAGAAAGCCGTGATAAATTATGAATAGAAATATCTCAATAACTTGTTTATGCTATTTTACTATTGTTCGATTTCTGATTGTGTAATTTATAATCCATGTGGTATCCCAAACAGAAGCATTTTTTTTACTACTATAACAGTTTTACGCATGGGCAATATAACCATTACATGTTGATGTGCTGCGCCAATAAAAAAATTGTTCCTTTTTTATAAATATAAAGTCATAATAAATCATTAATAGAAAATATTCCAATAACTTATGTTTTTTTTTTTTTATTATCATTATTGTTTGATTTCTGATTGTTTAATCTATAATACATGTATATAGATGGAGAAAGAAAATACAATGATAAATTGCATTGTGTAGGGGACGTTAGCCATTAAGATATTCTAGGTGCGAGTCAGTGCTATCAAAACTCAGGTATACCAGGGCTTTCCTTGAGATCTAAAGACTGCTGGTCGTCATTAGCCATGATTGTTATCAAAACATCTTTCTCAGGTAGCAGTAGACCGCAGTCTCTGCAAACGTCAATCAACCTAAGCTCTATTGTTAAAAGTTTGATTGACCGGCGGCTTATCATTGATCACCACACAGGTAAAATTTGGGGGCGTTAACTTAAAGTTGGGTCTTTAAGGCAATTTTACCCTAAAAGTACTCTGACTCCCCTGTAGAGGGTTTAGGGATATCCTCATATACCATGTTTTCTAAATTAAAATCTGTTTTCTATATTAAAATCTATTTTCTAAATTATTTTTATACATTTTTTTTGTAAAGGTTCTTCGTGTCTGTTAAAATCTTGACTGATTATAAATCATCGCCCCATTATCCAACTCTAATGTTGCTATATAATCTTACTTATAAAGTTCCTAAAAGTAATTGGGTGCTTTGTATTATTCTCTATCCATCTAGTTCTACTCCAAATAAAGTTCCTTGTAGTTTGTTTTCTAATTCTTGAATGTGTGTGTGTGTGTGTGTGTGTGTGTGTGTGTGTGTGTGTGTGTGTGTGTGTTATCTAATTCTTCTTTATTGCATTGAAAACATAATCTTCAATATTCCTTATTTCTTTTACTACTTCTCTTTCTTCCTTTTCTCTTTGATATATAATGAATAATATAAACTTTTACCTCTATTTCTAATAGTAATACTTCAAGGAATAATTGGTCACTGAGAGTGAAGGAAATATCTTCATCAGGCAATGCTTGGATATTATCCATGTTGTACAGACTTAAGGGTTCGACACTAACGCTAGTGCGGTAGCCCGAGGCTAGTCAATTTTATCCCGGACTTTCTGATTATCATTTACAAGTAGTTCGGAGGATTACTAAAAAATTAGAACCCTGTACAATACAATAATCGTCGAAGTTCCTTTCTACAACTTTCATGCAAACTTGCTTTCTACTTAATAAAAAATTACTTTCATTTCTGTTATATCGCTGTAAATACAATGGACTAATTCTTGATCGAGCTGTCTAATTCGATCGTTACCACGTCACTGCTGCGCCTAGAAACTCATTCTCTACCCAGGGTTCCGTGTTTGCGTAACGCGCCCTCTGGTGAGAGAATGCTAGAAACTATGCATTACATGATACTATGATTTAAGCATATAAGATGTGACGATTTTGGGGCGTTGGTTCTCTCAATAAAGAAACAAGAAATGTTTGTAAAACATTTATGCCCCCATGGTGCAAAATTAAAAAGGGTTATACATATGCATCATTTAAATGATAGTAGTGCCAAACCATTTCAAAATATTCAGCAGACAATATCTTCCTATGTCCAGAGTAGATTAGTCATGTGACCTAAAAATCAATAGGGGTCATCCACTCCCTATGCTGTACCAGTGTACCAAGTTTGGTGTCAATGAAGCAAATGATTCTTAAAATATAGGGGGCAATATATTACTATGTCCAGTTTAACCCCTGGACTTTGTGCAGGTGACTTCAAAATCAATAGGGGCATACACTCCTTAAGATGTACCAGTGTACCAGCTTTGATGCCTGTCAAGCAAAGGGTTCTCAATATACTGAGCGGACATTATATTCCTCTGTCCAGTTTTATTTTTGACCTCAAAATCAATAGGGGTAATCTTCTAAAGATGTAACAGTGTACCAAGTTTGGTGTCTGTCAAGGAATGGGTTCTCAAGATATTGAGCGGACAGTATATTCCTATGTCCAGTTTGACCCTTGACCTTTTACCTCAAAATCAATAGGGGTCATCTTCTGAAGATGTACCAGTGTATCAAGATTGATGTCTCTAAAGCAAGGAGTTCCCAAGATATTGAGCGGACATTATATTTTTATCTCCAGTTTGACCCTTGACCTCAAAATGAAGAGGGGGTCATCTTCTCCTGAAGATGTACCAGTATACCAAGTTTGATGTCTGTCAAGCAAAGGGTTCTCTAGACATTGAGTGGTCAGTATATTCCTATATCCAGTTTGACCCTTGACCTCAAATCAATAGGGGTCATCTAGTTCTTAGGAATTAAGGATTATCTCCCTCACGCATAGCTCTAATCCTTAGACGAATTTGACTCCACTTTTTTGGCACACTGTTTTCCCCTATAATAGCTCTAAAACTTCATTGTAATTTCGGATTTCAAACATTTCGGTTGGGCATCACTGAAGAGACATTATTTGTCTAAATGCGCATCTGGTGCATCAAAACTGGTACCGTATAAGTTTTACATTATGACCCCTGGGTTGAGGCCTCTGCTGATGGACTGTTAGTTCCCGAGGGTCTCTACAGCCCAGTTGCTAAGTACTTCGTTACTAGCTTGAAAATACGGATGTATATTTAATTGCCGTGATAAAATTTAGAAATTCATTTAAAAATTAAGGATTATCTCCCTCACGCATAGCTCTTATCCTTAGACGAATTTGACTCCACTTTTTTGGCACACTGTTTTTCCCTATAATAGCTCTAAAACTTCATTGTTATTTCGGATTTCAAACATTTAGGTTGAGCATCACTGAAGAGACATTATTTGTCGAAATGCGCATCTGGTGCATCAAAATTGGTACCGTATAAGTTTTACATGTACCAGTGTACAATGTTTAATGTCTGTCAAGCAAAGGGTTCTCAAGATATTGAGCGAACAACATATTCCTGTGTCCAGAGTAGATTGACCCTTGATCTGAAATCTATAGGGGTACTCTTGTAGTCGTAACCAACCCACAAATGAAATATCATTACGATGAAGTGAGTGGTTCTCAAGATATTGAGCGGACAAGTGTTCTACCGACCGACTGTTCTTAAACTCATTAAATTTTGATGATAGAAATATGGCAGTAGGGTCTAATCTGTAGCAGGACTCCACACCACTTGTAATCAAACAGGACAACAGTGATTCAGAGAGTAAACAATCTCACCTACTTTGTTTGAGTGGAGAGTTTTCTCTACATGTAAATCTGCGGAGGTCTCCGTGCACCTTTCTAAAGGGATCTAATCTACATGCACACAACCACAAGTTGATATTATTTCTAATATTTTGTTCCTAGCATTTGGGTTATTCATAGACTAATAATTATAACAATCTAAAGTTGGGTTTAAAACCAAATTAAAATCTCCACACCGTATGATATCATGGCATTGCATCATGAGTTTGTATATTTTCATAAAAAGTGGTGTGTCCCAATCTGGACCATAAATATTACATAACAATGTAATGGCTCTCTATAGATAACTTTAGTAATAAATAATTTCCATCCACATCACCCTCTTCAGTGAGGACGTTGAATCAAAGATATTATTTACAAGGAGATATACTCCTCTTGAATTTGAAGAAAAGAATCTAAACTAACATTGAAATCACAAAAGGTTTCTAACATCATTTTCAATCTCATTGTACACTGTGTCCTGCTAACAATAAATGTCATAATTCAAAGATCTTATAGTAATTAAAAACATCTCTATGTTTAGCAATATCGCGAAGACCTTGACAGTTTACAGAAAGCATTTTAATCATGTAAATATAGAATAAAATTCAATACATGATACCCCCCATAGCATTTGGAAGAATAATTTGAAGAAGTAAATATATATACTGTAAAACTCTGATATAACGAATTTCTGCGGACACTCTATGAAAATTCGCTATAAGCGTAATTCGCTATACACTTATAGCGAATTCATAATTTAAATATAACGAATTCGTTATAAAACTGAATTGTTCTACAAGTATATCATTTGTATAAGAAAGCAGGAATCGATATAATTGCGTTTGTATTGTCTCTAAGAAAAATTAAGCCTATGTATTTTCGAGAATATTTTTATACAACAACTATACACACTGATTTATATATGATAATTTTTCTTGATGGATTATTAAGTCAAGCAAGAGCATGTCGAAAGAAAAATGTCAACAAAATTATGTGCAATACGTACAAACAGTCTAACGCAGTTGTCATTTACTTGTTGCTTTACAGAAATAAAGGAGTGTACGATAAAATAAATGCAATAAAACTTCAATTTTGATTAACGAGACTAGTAAACAATACCAACAATATATTTGCTAAACGTATGTGTAAGTATTGTTTTGCGTTAAAAACCTCTTTTGAAAGAAATACGAACAGAAATTTCGTAATAAATGTAGGTCCTTTAAGGCAATGGAAAGCGATTGTTAAAAATCACGAGTTTAAAATGAAAACAAAATTCGTTATGAAAGGTGATTTTTACGTTCATTTTTAATTCAAGGGGAATAGAAATTTTCTTCGTAATATCCGTAAATTCGTTATATTCGTGTTCGTTATAGACGCAGATTTTTATATTGAATATATAAAGAATTTGCCGGGGAAATCAATTTTACTTTGCTATAGCTGTAATTTCGCTATATTCGAGTTTTACTGTATATAATACACACACACACACACACACACACACACACACACACACACACACACACACACACATATATATATATATATATATAATATTTATCTGGTGGCTCCCAGTTTTTATTGGTGGAAGAGAGAACTCAGATACAATGTAGCTGGGAAGAGATCACCGACCTTCCGAAAGTAAACTGGGAAACGTTCTCACTTACCGGCGCGAGCGGGATTCAAACTCGCCCCGACAGAGGTGAGAGGCCGTGTGATTTTGAGCGCGACGCTCTAACCACTCCGCCACGTTTAATAGAAAACATATGTACATATAATGTAATGACTGAGTACAAGCCCGTTTTGTTTACAGGGGGAAAATCTTTAACAATAAAAATGGTAGGGCGTAGTTTCAAAGTTTGTTAATAGAAGTCACAGCGTTGATTTAGCAAATCACGATAAAAAGTTTCGTTGTTGATTTTTCCGCTGAGAGTTTGTTTATGAGGTACGAGTTCAATTTTGTTACATCATCGGAGAATCGAGGAGCACTGTTCGAATTTCCTTTTATCACGCCGCGATGTTTCATAATTCGGCCTTTTGTTGAATTGTTTCTTAATTTCAACAATATTGGACGCTGTTAGCCTTTTATTCTCGGTATTCGATGGACTGCCATTTCATCGTCTGAAACACTCATCCCGTCTTGTCCCGTATTACGTGTTGGACGAGTTCCTTGACATTCCCGGCTTTCACTTCTTTTAAGCCATGAATTTTAATATTGTTTTTCCAAGATTAGTGTTAATTCCATTTCCTTTGCTCATATTTCTGCAGATTTTCATTTTCCGTAGCTAATTCGCCAATTTGTGTTTTTTAACATTCTATATCATACTTTTGGGTTTCAATCATTTCGATAAGTGATTGATTTTTCTCCTCCAATAGGTTTTGCATTTCTGATTTGTGTTCTTTCAAATTCTATTTGATCGTTGCTGATACAAAAGCTTTCAGACCGTCTTTTTTTTCACTGCCCTTTAATGCTTTTAAATCTGATACAATGTTTTCCAACACATCGTCTTTGGGCGGTTTCTTTGCATTGTCCATACTTGCGTTTTAATGAGATTTTGTTCTTTGAGCCTTACAATACACCTGCGCATATATATTGAGAATGTTAAAGCAGTATTCACAAATTTAAACATACCACATCGTTCTTCCATGCTCCACATCGAAGATACAATACAGTAGATTATAACATTTAGATATTTTGTTTGAACACCTTCAATTAATAAAGCGAAGAACACAAAGCAATATGTCCGTAATCCGGAGCTCGTAAACTACACCTCCACTTCGATCACTGCCATTACCGGAACCATTAAGAGTATTCATTGATATTTCATATATTGTCTGGTGTACAAAGATCGCTTTCTTTATTTTGTAGATAAATCGGTGTCCATCAACATTCATACAGGACGCGCTTGATGTGACTGCAAGTAATCAAGTGCAAAGATGCACAACACCTACACTTTGTATAAGCATTTGTTGGTAAATGCACCGAAAAATTCAAATAAAATGTTGACAGAATCATTTGCACATAAAGACATGATAACAAAGAGAGATGAGAATCAGAGATGATATACATGTACATGTATTACCAAATCATTATATTACAGTATGATTAAGTCCAATGCATGTGTTCCGAATTTTGAAACAACATTGATCTGCAAAATTTGGAGTTTTCAGTTGCGGATCTAGGATTTTGAAATAGAGGAGGTGCAAGTTGATAAAACGGTCATACAATAAATATATAAAGCTACTTTAAAGTTTATAATGAAAATATTTACACAATCTTTAAGATTTAAATTTCGGCACACCGGCTTTGACTACGGATTATTCCGTTCATCTGATCAACCAACTTCCCTCAGGCATATGATGTCATAATTCTTTATACATCTCTGCAAGACATTCCAAACATTAAATGTTCTTAGAATATATCTAATAAAGTTTGTGTGGTTTGATACACTTTGGAAATATGTATTCTGTCATACTTTCTAAGTAGATACATTTATAAAAAGATTAGTATAGCATTCGATTTGATTTTCAGCGAAAGGAAAGTTGTCTGAAATAAAGAGAACCAAAACAAGTGTTAGTTCCAAGTCCTCGAGTACACCTCCTGCAGAACAGTCAGTTTTGGACAAGTTGGAGGGAAGAGCTTCATTGGAGGAAATATGTGAAGGAATTGTACGTTCTTGCAACACTGATTTTTACTACGGATAACTCCGTTTGCCTGATCAAAATATAAGGCTCACGGCGGGTGTGGCCGGTCGACAGGGGTTGCTTACTCTTCCTAGGCACCTGATCCCACCACTGGTATATCCAGGGGTCCGTGCTTGCCCAACCCTCTATTGCGTATTGCTTATATGAGTTATGAGATTGATCACTTCGTTGACGTGAAAAAGCGCCCTGACTATGTATGACGTGTCAGTCTTTTTGTCCACGGTTCCTGGATTGTATTTGCTGCGCACTGCACCTGTACAGCAGGGTATGTCATATACTGTGTATATTGTATTTGTGAAGAATGACTGACCAGATCATTATATTCCGCCTATAAAATATTTCAGATTCCGTCTATAAAATAGTTTAGATTAGGTGCAATATTATGGAGCCCCCCCCCCCCATATTATTTTTAAAATTAATTATGATCAATTTCCATTATTTACATAAAGATGGATATACGGGTTGACAGACTCCTCTATTACTAATGTAGTATTCAATATTCATTAAATGAGTAGAATATGAGTTTGAAATATTAATCAAAGTTGGAAGGAAAATAACAATGACAGTTAGTGAACACTACTCTCTCTCTCCCCTCCCCCTTCCACTCTGGTTCAGGATGTTAAAGTTCGGACAAAAATCTTCACCCTTTTTAACTTGCATGTCAAGAATTTGTGATAAACAATGCTACATGTATGGCTCACATTCTTTGCAAAGAAAAAAGATGTTCTCATGGACCAAATTCCATTACTTCACAACATTTTATATATGTACCATGACAATGTTGATGTTGGAAACTCAAAAGTACAAAATGATATGAGAAATATTTTAAATCTCTGTGTCAAATGCAGAATGTGCTAAAATTGAGAAACTTACAAGAGGTCAAAATAAGAGTCACAACTGGTTTGAATGCAGGAAAGGAAGACTAACAAGTTCAAACTTTGGAACGATCTGTAAGTTAAAGCCGGAAACAGACACTAAAACTATTTTTAAAACTTTGTTACATTACATGTATATGATGTCTCCTTTTCAAGAAATAAATTTGTTAAGTGGGGAATTGAACATGAGCCCTCTGCAAGGAGATGCTATTGTAAATTACATCCACTTTATGTGGTGACTCAGTCAGGACTTATAGTCAATCAAACATACCCTCATTTAGATTGTAGTCCTGATGGTATTGTTATCCTAAAAAATGGTGAAAGTGGATTGTTGTTCACTTGATGAAATCGAAATTTTAAACTGAAAACTAATCATAATTATTATTTCCAGGTGCAATGCCAAATGGCAAGCTATAACCAAAAAAATGGTGTCATTTTGTAATATTGACTTAGAAGCCACCACTTTCTGTAGAAAGAATATATTTTGATGAATCTTTCTGGTCGAAATGTTTAAGTAAACTGAACTCATTTTCTGTAAAAGGTATGCTCCCAGAGCTTTTCACACAAAGGCTATTGAGATCGCTGAAATAATATTGATAGATATGCAGTATGTCAGGTTAATAATTCATTAATTGTAACATAAGTACATGTTATATATTGTATACATGTACTATCATCATGATCATATTAACAATATTATCAAATTTATATAAACTTGTTCATTGATCAGATCAAGATTCTGAACATTTTCATTCCATTACATGTACAATACAATGTGTTGTCATTCTAGTATCATACTGCTGACATACTTTATACATATATATAATGAAGAGTTATATTCCTAACCAGGTATTGCTATCACCTGTGTACATGAAAATATTGACCATTGTACAATTACAGAAAATACATTTTAATGTCCAAATTATGTACAGTCATTCAAAATACTTTGTGCATATAGTTGTCTATGAATCTTTGCCAGTGTTTTATTTTACAGGGTATATATTCAAAACAATATTAAAAATAATTTCTTGCTATTACAATACATAAGTACATTTATTACAAACTTTTGAAACATAAATTTTTAAAACTCATAATGATTCATTTTGCATATTTCTTGTGAAATAATGAATTCTTGCATCAATAAACTGAATAGTGAGCATCCTTAATGACTTGTACAAGTTCTTTATAAATGGAAGTATCCGAGGATTTGAGTTGATAAAAAAAATTGTCATTTATGACATGTCATATTCTGGAACATTACAAAGAGGTGGAAGATTTGTCAAAGCCACACAAATCTTCCAGATTTTAGAACACTGGGATGACATGCTTAAATGCATTTCACCTTCAAAAATATGAAAGTTCTTTATTCTTTCTATTTGTCTTTCAACATGAATTCTGAGATGAGCAATATCACGTGATAATAAAACATCATTTCGAGACATTTACTTATTCTTTTTCTTAAAGGGGGGACTAATTAAATGAATTCCCTTTGGAGTAGTCAAGTCTGAAATAACAAAACCTTTATCTGCCATAATGGCATCACCTACTTCAGACAAGTCTATTATTCCACATCTTTTTGTTAATTGTTTATCACTTATACTACCTCCCCAAAGATCTGAAGCAAATACAGTCACACCGGCTGGACTGATGCCTACGAGTTCCTTAAAAGTCATAAGAGACTTATAGTCATTATAAAGTAATGATTTGTTAGCAAGAGAACTTCAGTGCAATCCGCAATAACTCGACAATTACTGAATTTCCGTCTGAATGAGTTACAGTGTAGCATTTATCGTATCTCGAGATGGCCATATTACCAAAGTCTGTAACTGAACATATAAAAAAAAAATCAGTATATGCACCCAGGGGTGCATGAGCCGAGTTGCATGGGATACATTGTAAAGCCAGGAATGGCGTGGTATATTTATAATTGTGAAGAACTAATTTCAGTTTTAAACTTTTCAAGTTACTGTCCAGAAACCATATTTGTCTGAAGTTTTCAATCTATATTCGTTCACTGTGACCTTGACTTTTTTTTCTCCAAAACCAATAGGGGTCTCCCTTACCTGGTACCCAACAATATATCAAAGTTTCATTTGATTTGAATTTAAACTTTCGGAGTTATCATCCGGAAACCAAATTTTCATTCTATTTTTGGTCAGTGACCTTGACCTTTGACCATTTTTCTCCAAAATCAATAGGGGTCTTCCTTACCTGGTACCAAATAATATATCAAAGTTTCATTTGATTAGATTGTAAACTTTTTGAGTTATCATCCGGAAACCAATTGTTGACACCCAACCGCCCGCCCGCATCACCAAACCAATAGCCGAGTTCAACTTCGTTGCAACTCGGCTAAAAATTATCCATGTATTAAAGATGTTGATGCAAGTTGAAACACTAACATGAAATCGGTCTGCCAAATTTTCAAGAAGTAAGTCTCATAAAACACGGGAAAAACCCCATCTATGATCCTTAGTGTTCTTGGTCTGCCTTGATTTGATGATGTCGATCTTGTTCGTGTTGTATTGTCATATGCAGTATCCTTTATCTCATCAAAAAGTGCATGGAATGTTTCCTTATTAGGAATACCAGTATAGAACAAAATTTTGGAATCCTCCTGTTCTACATCCTCAAATGTTAATACAGGTCTACACACCTGAACCCCCTATCCCTGTAGTATTTTTCATCTGCCTGTGTTTCTGTTGTACATGAATTCACTGTCATGATCGTGTGCAGGATTGGACAAAACAAAATGGCAGACGGCATTTCCAAACAAAGGTAGGCTCTTAAAATTCTTCATTTTACCGACTTATTAGACGACGAATTTATGAATTTAAAACACTGACTGGCCAGGGAGGCATCATTAAGTTGATTGGTTGTTGGAATTCTTACTCATGTACACGTACAACTCTAAATTCATTGATCGAAGTTGACGATGTTGCCTCGATAGAATCCGAAGCGGGCGAAGATGTTTCTAATCATGTTTTCATGCATTTTAAGAAAGATACTTTCGGTAAAATAGACTCTTCACATATCTTTTGACGAAAACTTGAACCAGTGTATGCGATTTGTCCCTTAAATTGCCTTGGTTAGATAGATATCTTGACTTGGAACATTTGCTAATGTGCAGGATTGGACTGCGGTCGTTTCCACGATAAACGTGCCGGATTGGACCTCGATTTTGGTTCAGGATTGGACCCTTTCTTAAATACATGCATTTTTTTCTCTTACAGATCCAGTCAGGAGCGGACTTCCTTAAGCTTAAAAGTTGCAAGTGAATGAAGTGTGTTCTATTTTATATCTATCTAGCCAAGGCAATTTAAGGGACAAATCGCATACACTGGTTCAAGTTTTCATCAAAAGATATGTGCAGAGTCTATTTTACCGAAAGTATCTTTCTTAAAACGCATGAAAACATGAATATTCACCGAATATTCATCATCTAACTTTTTTGTTTTCTAGTCAAGATGTGTCCATTTGAATTCAATTTTCTACTAAGAAAACTAGTCATTAATCATTTTTTACAAAACTGTAATTATTGTAACAAAATACAAAAGGTTTGTGATTTTAACTTGTATATTAAAATTTTAAATATATAGACCCGATCCGAATTACCCGAACTAAAAAAAATTCTGGACCGATAGGACCCAAATTTGTTTGGAACCGTGACAACCCTAACATCCAGAAACGGGACTTTTCGTTCGTTAGCCCATCATTACGTTGATTTAGCGCATGCGTAAAAACACTCAAAGAGTTCCGTTATTGAAATGGGGAATATATTATGAATCAGTGGGATAAGACATTTTTTAAAACGTGGATAAATTAGTGTTCTGTGATAATGACACGTGTATTTAAGCTTCCTGAAACATGAAAAAAATGTATTTATAAAGAGACACCATAGATTTATTTGAGGTTCGAATTTCCTCCATTGTTTACATATAGTGCAATATCCTTGTTCCAGGCGCCTATGGTGCTGTCAAGTTCTTTTACTTAAAGGCATTTAGGTCTAACATTATATGCCTTTTCTAAGAGACCTAAAAACTCACACAATCAATTGACGATTCCTAGGCATAACATGCCAACGAACAATATTGACAAATAAGGTGACAACCCTCGAGTTTGCCGATTACAATTCTTATAAAGGTGTGATTTATGTTGCGTTTGTTCCCTGATAATACTTGGATAGACATTTAAGATTAACAGTCAGTCCAAGTCTGCTTTGTTGTAGTTTGCTCACATCAGGATATTGCTTTGTAAATTGTAATTAAAATAATTATTTAACACCAAAAGAACATTAGTGTCAAACAGTGCACACTGGCTCTCACCTAACCTGATTTAAACAGCAATTTATGTCATTCAGTGTGATTTCTGTACGTTTGCAAATTAATTTACGATAAGAAGTACCCTATAAAACAAATTACGTAGGAAAACATTGAAAGAAAAATGCCGCTTGTGCTTTTACTATAACCATTTTTTTCCTTAGATGTTTTGATAAACTGGTTTCCACACTGTGTAATCGTTTCTCTGGTTTTTTAATGCAAGGAGCAATAAATGGACGAAGAGCAACGCTGACACTTCCATCTAATACATGTATATACAGTAGCAAAGTAGTAAACATAGGAAACCAGTCGTATCTAAAATGGTTCTGACAGTAGCAGATTAAGTGACTACTTCACAAATAGTATACAGGTTTCCCTCTATTTAAGAATAATTTAAATAGCAAAATTATCACTTTGGAATGTGTGTTCGACACCGACATTCCCTTGGTAATCCGGGTAAGGATGTGGCCTCAGCACCTATTGCTTGTCATAAGAGGCAACGACTAAGTGGGGGGGGGGGGGTGTCCTTTGGATGAGATCGCAAAACCGAGGCCCCGTGTCACGGCAGTTGTGGCACGATAAATAGTCCTCCTTACACAGAGGCCGTAAGCGCCAAGCAAAGGTATACTTTTTGCAGCCCTTCACCGACAACGGGGACGTTTTCATATGAGTGAAAAAAGGAGGGACGTTACACAATAATTATACAATCAATCAACCAATCGATACTAACTCACTGGGGAACTAGCCTTATTTTCCCTTTATGATTAACCGTGAAAGTTGACCTTTTTGTGAAATTATGGGTGTCATCCTCGAAATCCTGGCCGCGCCAGACCCAAGTCGTTCATCACACTAAAATTTTGTTTAGTGGTTCGTTAAAACAGCTCTTATGAAGAGCTCTTGTCGAAAAAGTGATACAAGCTTTCAATTCTTTTATATAATTTTTTTGTGATTTTTCCCGGAATGATAAAAAAGTGTTTCGTTTGCAAATAACAGATTCTTGAGTCCAAATTTCGCTGTGATTGGGTGCATGATATGAATATCTAATAAAACATGCCTAAAAGATTTAGATATAAACGTTACAATTCTTTAGAAAAATATGAAAATTGAAAACACTTATTGTTAATATTTTTTTTTTTAAATCTACGGATAAAATCTTCCAAAAAAAAAAATGTCAGTTAGAAAAGAGATATATCGAAGAAACATATTGTAAAAAGAAATTGAAACGAAAATGACAAAATTTTAGATATATAATCACTATTTTCAAACTGGAGAAAAAAGTACCGATCCCAATCAACGTTGATAGAAATTACTAAAATAATCATATTGTTGCTAATTATATGCACTGTTCATCAAGAAATTAGTTTCCTTTATAAAGTCGTTTAATTTGTAAACCCTAGCTTTACATCAAGGGAATGTCCTTTACACAATTAGAAAAGGGCTATCCTCTCCTTCTACCTACACTGTATCTATGTAGTTTCCATTTAGTATCAATTCGATTAAAGTGTCCGCTTTTTAGCCGGGAGGCCGTCACCAGCAGTACATTCAGACCTATGCTTAGAACTCGGAGAGGGTTCTTTGCCGTGCCAATGCCTGCCGTGACACGGGACTTCCGTTCTCAAGGCCGTATCCAAAAGACCCGTGATTCTCACTGGAAAAAACCTAGCGTTTGGCGAAGGACCAACCAATACCTATGTTAATGTGGGGATACGGGTTAGAATATATCTTCAGTAGCTTGTCGTAAGGGCGACTAAATGGGACGGTCCTTCAGATGAGACCGCAGAAACCAACGTCCCATCTTTCCCTGCGCCGATCATATGCCGAAATTTAGCAGTCCTTCACCGGCAATGGTGACGCCTCCATATGAGGGAAGTATTCTCGAAAGGGACGTTAAACAATAGTCAATCAATCAATTTTAGGTTTGACGCGGCCATGGTACGAACGGGGTTCGATGTCACGATTTTGAATTCGTCAATTTTGGGCAGTTTTTGTCCCGCCCCTAAGGCCCCAGGAGTGCAGGATTCCTGAACGTCACAATTTAGGTCCCCCCTTGTTTAAAAAATGCTTCATATCGAAAAGAATTGGAATGGTAGTTAACAAGAAGTTAAAATTTATTATTGTTCACATTTAATAACTAACCATTTTGGTCCCACTCTAATACCTAAACCCCTACCCCTAGGATCATCAAATTTACAATTTTGGTAAATGACAATCTGCTCCTTCTAAATATCCATTTAGTTTCAATTTAGCATCAATAACACTAAAAAAGACGTTATTTAAATTTTTACACATAAACACTAAATAGTAAGTTTGGTCCCGCTCTAGGGTCAGAACCCCTATCCCGGGGATCATGAAATTTATAATTTTGGTAGAGGCGTTCCTGCTCTACATCACTATACATTTAGTTTTTCTTAAAATGTGCGGTTCTAGAGAAGAAGATTTTTTTTTTGAAAAAAAAGGTCAATTTTGGGCAGTTTTTGCCCCACCCGTAAGCTCCAAGAATCCTGAAATTTACAATTTATGTCTCCCTTGTTCCAATGATGCTTCATACCAAATTTGAAAAGAATTAGAAAGACAGTTATCAAGAAGAAGTTAAAAATGTCTATTGTTCACACATTTAATAAGTGACCATTTTCCCCCCACCCTGATACGAAAACCCCTACCCCATGATCATCAGATTTAGAATTTTGGTAAAGGACAACCTGTTCTTTCTAAATATCTATTTAGTCTCAATTTAGTATCAAAACCACTAAAGACGATTTAAGTGTTTTACACCTCTGGTGTGTCCAGGGGTCCGTGTTTGCCTAACTATCCATTTTGTATTGCTTATACATGCAGGAGTTATGGGATTGCATGACCACTGTTTGTTATCTTCATGAGATGGATCACTGTTCTTTATCTTCACCTTTCACGTTTTATACACATGCAAGGTGAAGATAACGAACAGTGATCAATCTCATAACTCCTACAAGCAATACAAAATAGATGGTTGGGCAAACACGGACCCCTGGACACACCAGAGGTGGGATCAGGTGCCTAGGAGGAGTAAGCATCCCCTGTTGACCGGTCACACCCGCCGTGAGCCCCATATCCTGATCAGGTAAACGGAGTTATCCTCAGTCAAAATCAGTGTGCCAAGAACGGCTTAACAATCGGTATGAAACACGTCAGACAGCATTTGACCCAATGCGAGGTCGTATTGACGAACTAGATCGTTACAACGACCATAGAATTTGCGAAATGCTGACTTCAATCGAGACTGTTGAAATCCCTGTACCATCAGCTTGTTTGTCAGTAGCTTACCTCGATTTAAAAACTGACTATACCCAGAACAAGCTCTTGCATATCGAATCAGTTGAGATATATAAACACCATATGCAGGTGATAATGGAATATTGCTACATAAATGTGGGAAGTTGACGATGGAGAAGCTGAAATCATCCCGTTTGTCATACAGTTGAGTTGTCAGTTTGCCGTTAATGTCTACTTTCAATAAAACTCGTTCAGGACAACTGATGCAATCCAAATGCACTTTGCAGAATTGCATGAAAACTTATTTGTGAGAAGACCAGTCATCGTTAGGATGCTGTGTACTCTTACAAACGCACCCATTATATTAAACAACAGGAAGTCAGTAGCAAAGAGGAAGGGATGTGCTTAAAAAGAATTATATTGCGCAGATTTTGAAAATGGCTCAAAATTTTTAAAAAGGAGATATTTTTCTTTTTTCTAAAATGACCTGTTTATCAACACATCACGTACAGATATTGAACATTTGGGTGCTTTATCAGTGAAAATCGATACGGAACTCCATGTATATAAACAAAAATCTGTTTATCCACATACCTATCATTTGGCCTCAGCTATTCGTACAGCCTCTTTGAAAAGTCACCTCTACTCTTCAGAGCATTCTAGAAACTAAAATCAAACTAGATGACTTTCTTTTAGCAGGCACATGTTGTCAATATGTTTTTTCTTCTTCTAACAATGCTTTAATTGCCTTTAATATCTTGGTTAAAGACATTCTCTATCAAATACGAAGGAACAATGGCCTACATTTTTCACAATGCTATGCGAGTTATTTCCCCATGATTACAGATGGCGCGCAGCATATTGCGGTCCTCAGTTGACGGTTAAATATAGGGAACAAATGGAAACTTTACAAATTTTGATTGCAATCAATTGCCAGTTAAGGATTTTTTATAAGAATTAAGTGTAATGGCTTAAGAATAGTTTAACTGAGCAATAACAGTTTAGTTACTGATAACATCTAATAGTATGTTTCTCTTGTGTGGTTTTCTCGCAAGCAGTGTATGGTAATGATGTAAGAAAGTATGTAAATATTAACTACTCCTCGACTTCTTTAGATCAGAATCAGGATGTCTTTAGTATATCAGCAATTCTTCATTATTAATTTTTACCACTATTTTCGACAACCAAAACACATGCAATAAGATATGCTTAAAAACACATGTGCAAGCAATGCATACATGTACATTATCAATTTATCATTTCACACTGAAAAAAAAACTGCTTGTTGCCAGATGTACACCAGGTGGCAATAAACAGAATATGGATTTTTTTTTTTTAAATTACTTGTCAAGAAATGTAGGGAAATATTATGAAATCACCCCACCTTTTTTTTTGAAACGATGCAACGTGCGTGTGATTCAATCTTTTGAAAGTTAAATTCTATGTAAATCATTAAACTTCATTTACTCAAATGAGCACAAAAACAATTATCAGGCACGTCTGTCCCCTTTTATTATTACATGCAAAGTAAGTGCAAAGTTTGATCTAAAGATAAGCTGCAAGCCCCCCCCCCCCCCCCCCCCCCCCCCCCGTTAAAAAAACAGCATTGTGAATGGTATAGTGGAAAAGTAAAATTTCATCAATGAATGGAACTGAAAGATCAACCCTTGAAGCCTTTCTTCTCTAGCTTTGGATTTTTAAAAGATTTACTTGTCAAGAATTGTTGGGCAATATCATGAAATCAACACCCCCCCCCCTTTAAAAAAAATACACGATGCAACTTGCCTGATTATATCACATGCTTTCATTCTAGATGTCTGTTGTTTTTAAATCAGATTACTACTGAAATTCTCGGTATGAATTGCATTATAACTTGGACAGAAATAACGTCAAATACGTCTTTAACACCCCCTCCCCTTCCACCAACTCTACAATTTGACGAAGTGCATATTTTAAAAATGAATTTTTCCCCATAAAATCGTATAAATTAAACCTTGTTTGTGTCTTAGATCTAACAGGCTAACAGGGGATGCTTACTCCTCCTAGGCACCTGATCCTACCTCTGGTGTGTCCAGGGGTCCGTGTTTGCCCAACTATCTATTTTGTATTGCTTGTAGGAGTTATGAGATTGATTACTATTCGTTATCTTCACCTTGCATCTATAAAATACAACCTGTTAAAACTCAGCATAATAAAGAATTTGGTAACGTAAGCTTTACTATACACTATTTGTTAACACTATTTATGTGAAGGCTAGGACCGCAATCGTAAGCGCGCCCCCAACGTCCGGTGTAAGGGGAGTAACTGCAAAAATGTAGGCCATTCATCCTACAATTTTACCTTTTCTACCAGGATTAGAATTAAATACTCTGGATGGAATTTTACCTTTTCTAGGATTACAATTAGATCCTCTATGCATGGAATTTACCTTTTCTAGGATTACAACTGGATACTCTGGAATTTTACCCTTTTTAGGATTAGAATTATAAACCCTTAAGTTTTACCTTCTCTGGGATAAGAATTGGATACCCTGGAGTTTTACCTTTTCTAGGACCAGAATTGGATACTCTCGAGTTTGGGGTCAGATTATTAAGGACAAATTGATTCGCCACTTTAAAGTTTCAAAACTGGCGTATATTGGTTGAAATACTGCCCAAAACTGCGTAAAATCATGATAAACAATAATTAACAAGAGATGTTGAGTTATCTTAAGAGAACTGCAGTCCATTACTGGCATGCTCAAATAGTTCCATCGGTACGCACCTTATTAATTTACCTCACTGATCTAAACGAGGGCTTGGTTTTGTTTATTTCTTTGTTTTACATCACCTGAGGAATTTTCACTCCTACTTACACGTAGCCTAATGGCTTGGAATCGGGTTTGCAAACATATTCTTGAAAATTTTCTCAGGGACGACAGCATTAAATGAAATACTACATTTTGACTTCTGCATGGCGCTTCCGACCCTAGCAGTAGGGTTCTCCATCGTATTAAATTCTATCGTGACAAGGGGCCTCTGTTTTTCAGGTCATAGTCGAAAGACCTGTGAATGCGAGGCACTTGACAAAGGAAAAGTCAATACTTAAAGCTGTATGACCCGATGTCCATGTATTTTTTTTGGTACATAATTACTTTAAAGCAGATTAATTACTTTATAAAGTTATTAACTTTCCCTTAATTACATGCTTGAAAACATCTGCATGTAAAAGAAAACAGTGCGAATATTATTTAGAAAGTAAATATAGTGGCTACATATATAAATCATCCCATAATAGACGTCTATAAATAGACCCACGCGCGTCAGGGGAATCCCAACATGATGTATTAATGTAAAACTTATACGGTACCAACTCATACGCAACTGTCTAGTTTTAAGGCTGAAAGAGCGTAAAACAACGAAGTACTAGGAGGTATTTGGTATTTTTATTTCTATTAAACTTGTGATACGGTACTGTATAACAAAATACACAGCTTTACACAGATAATACCATCGATGATCTGAAAGTTTGAACTGGTCACGTGACTGTCACTTGAAATGGCAGAGTGACGCGGTTATTTGTAAACATCGATTTAAAATCAAAATATTTGGGTTAAAACAGGTGAAATAATTTATGATATGTCGTACAGTCTCATAACTACATACGTGCGATGATTTAATAGCGTTTTTACGAGATGGAAAAGAATATTGTAATTCGGACCATACAGCTTTAACTGTGCTAAACGTTGGGGTCGAACTCGAGCCACTCGATTGCGAAGCGAACGCCAAAACCACTAGGCCCCCAACCATTTCTAATCACTGTGTTTACCTTTAAAACGGGTACTTTTTAACAACATTTAAACAATGATTCTCTGAAATGCACAAATCAACCCCGAAGAAACAAATTGCAAAATATAATTTAAAAAGGGGTAGTAATAATAGATCATAGAGCGCCTACATGTAGAGTATTTTGCGACTGATAATCATCCCGTGTGATCGATCGATTTTTATGGAGTATATAACAGAAAAGTCGATACTGGAGGTAAACAGGAAAAAACTCCGCCAAGAATGGTTTTGTTGAGGCCGTTTTCCAGCTTCCCGAGTGCCACAAGTTGTAATCTTTGACATCAGGACAACAAGAGAAGCAATATAAAGTGTATCAATATGGTTAGATAGAATACAAAGATTTATACATTCGTGAAACAGGAGAGTGTCACCGTGACTCTAGAAAAACATAACGGAAATTATATGGAGTTATTACATTAAAACTAAAACAGCTTATCAACGTATCTAAAATCCTGTATGCCTGAGTCATGTCCTATTTTCGGAGACGCATAATCGACTTAATTTGTTAAGTCATTTCTAGGGCACTGCCTTAATACCTGTTTCCGTTACAGATTTTTGACACATTTCAATTCTCAAAGACCGTGTAACCAGGATTACCGATGTTGTTACATGTAGTACACGCTATAACCTGCGACAACCGGTGTTGTCCGTACAACCTGTAACCAGGGACTTCAAACGGTGTTGTCCATACATCCTATAACCAGGGACTACCGGTGTTCTCCTTACAACCAATAACCAGGGACTATCGGTGTAACAGGGAAAATCGCAGCTGGGGATTTGGGTCGCTTCTGATAGAATATATAGGGGGGAAAGCGATACAGAACGCTGGCTTCTGTGCATGCGTAGGATTTTTTAATTGAATGGAAGCGGTTCTCTTTTGTTTTTAAGCCCATAGTAAAACAGTCCTGTGTCTCAGTGTATAGTGTTATATTCATACATTATAATTTAAAAAGATAAAAAATGTTAAATAAACAAACAAATTAATAGATACTGATATTTCATGTTATTGGGAGATTTGAAATGTGTATACGAAAGACTACTCTCTCTCTATCTTTCTGAGTGTGTGTGATATTTGTGTGTGTGTGTGTGTGTGTGTGTGTGTGTGTGTGTGTGTGTGTGTATTTTAATTTATTGGTTCTTTTCCTCTTAGTTCAATCAACTTGCTATATGTATTCTATTATTTTATTTCTGGCAATCAACCTGAATTTCCTGTAGTTATTTATCATAATTTTCAGAAACACTCTTTGATAACAGGATCACATTACTATCACACATATATGTAGCTTTTCAGGAGATTGTAACAAACAACTGAATGATACATTGTTCGTGTTTCATATTGCTTAGTTTTTATAACCAAACGCATTTATATCAATCTGTTATCACTGTCCTCAAGTTTAACTAGAAATTGTTTTTATGAAAAACATGTCTCCCCAGCTCCAAATTGGAAGTGCTCCAAACTACAGATTGTTTTTATGATAAACAAATGTCTCCCCAGCACCACAAATTGAGAGTGCTCCAAAGGAAACCCCCCCCCCAAATGTACTGCATGGTATGGAGGAGAAAGAATGAGCAGGAACATATTAGACATTATGAACTACCATAAGCCACATAGGAGAAGTGTTCACACACTATTTTACACCCTACACCCCTCAAATCCACTATAACGTTAAGGAAAACAATTGGATCCTCCTGTCCCTACAATAGGCACATTTGCAAATGGCATTGAAGTATTATTGTACAAAGTTTCAAGCATATCGGATAAGCCATATAGGAGAAGCGTTCACAAGCTATTCTAACATCCTCTATCCCTCTTAGATCCACTATAACTTTTACGAATATAATAGGATCCTCCTGTCCCACAAATATGCACATCTACAAATGACAATGAAGTATTCTTCAAAGTTTCAAATCTATCATATAAGCCATATAGAAGTGAGAATTGTTCACAAGCTATTTTACATCCTCCATCCCTTTTAGATGCACTATAACATTTCGGAAAATAATTGGATCTTCCTGTCCCGACAATATGCAGATTTAGAAATGGCAATGAAGCATTATACAAAGTTTCAAGTCTATCCGATAACCCAACGTAGGAGAAGTGTTCTCAATATATTTTACATCCTCCATCCCTCTTCGACCCACTATAACTTTTAGAAAAATCATTGGATCATCCTGTCCCTACAATATGTACATTTACAAATATCAATAAAGCATTCTACAAAGTTTCAAATCTACCATATAAGCCATATAGGAGTGAGAATTGTTCACAAGCTATTTTACATCCTCCATCCCTCTTAGATCCACAATAACATTTAGGAAAATCATTGGATCCTTCTGTCCCGACAATATGCACAGCTACAAAAACCAGTGAAGCATTGTGCAAAGTTTCAAGTCTATCCAATAACCCAACGTAGGAGGAGAATTGTTCACGAACTATTTTACATCCTCCATCCCCAGGGCGGGGCCAAACTTAGATTATAGTGTTTATGTGTAAAACACTTAAATAACATCTTTTTTAGTTCTATCGATACTTAATTGAAACTAAATGGATATATCGATAAAGAAGGTAGTCCTTTATCAAAATTGTAAATTTGATGATACCAGGGGTAGAGGGTTTGGTATTTGGTTCGGGTCAAAATGGTCCGTTATTAAATGTGTGAACAAGAGAATTATTAAACTTCTTTTTGAAAACTACCATTCCAATACTTTTTATACGTCCCGTATTATGTTATGTCGCTGTCTCTGCGTCTGTCCAGCTAGCTGACTGTCCGTCCGTCCGAGGTCATGTTTTCCGGACTTTTTTCCGCAACAGATGCATGTACAACTTTGAAATTTGGTCACAATATCTTTCTCAAGAATTGTAAGAGTGAGCTTGAATTTCAGCTGGATTGGTTCATCCTTGACCTACTTTACGGCTATAATTAGGTCAAACAGTTTTCCGGGCTTTTTTTTTTCGTTACAGATATTGCCCTGACTGAAATGTACGCATAAGCTTCCATTTAGAGGAATACAAGTTCAGTTTGCATTCCAGCTGGATTGATCCGTCCGTCCGTGACCTACGTTAGGACTAAAAGTAGGTCAACAGTTTTCCGAGCTGTTTTCATTATGGATACAGATATTGCCCTGAAATTTAGTCAAAGGCTTCCTCTCGGAGGAATACACGTTCAGATTGCTTTTCAGCTGAATTGGCGCACTATGACCCACAGTACTTTAGGGATAGAAGTAGGTCAAACAGTTTTCCTGATTTATTTTTTGGTATGGTCACAGGTACTGCTCTGAAATTTAGTCACAACCCCCTTTTCAGATAGATACCTAATCAGTTCACATTTCAACTTAATTGGTGCACCATGACCTACTTTAGGGCTAAAAGTAAATCAAATGGTTTCCTGGACTTTATATCATCATAGATACTGCACCGACATTTTGTCACAACCTCACTCTCAGAGAAATACATAATCAGTTCACATGTCAGATGGATTGGTGCACCATGACCCACTTTAAGGCTTTTCTATTCAGAATATGTGTTGTATCAATTCAGAATGCACAATATGCTTCCAGGTTGAATTTCACTATCCGACGGGTGGATATTGTACCGTTTGCAGTTTCTTGTTCCTTCTTCTTTTCATCCACTGACTTTGTATAACTTGCATCTCTGGCCAGAAATTTATACATTATCACCTGCATATGGTGTGTATATCTCTAAACTGATTCGATACGCAAAATCTTGTTCTGCTTATGGTCAGTTTTTAAAATCGAAGCAGGCTACTGACAAACAAGTTGATGGTGTAGGGGTTCCAACAGTCTCACTACATATCAATAATAATTTTTAATAACACATGTATATATATTTTACCGAATTGCATTCATATAATATGGTATATTATCTAACTTTTTCCATTATTGAAAGTACTCGCACCTCAGCAGTTAGAGATAAAATAAAAGGTTAAGAGCTCTTCCTGCTTTCAAATTCTCAGACACCAGTTTCTTAAAACAATGTATCTATACCCAAGGCGGATCCAACGCCAGCGACCCCACCCCTTGTTTAGTGTGTTTCGCCAGACCTCTGAGACTGTAACTCTCCGTTCTGAAATTTATTGATCTGAAACTAATTGCACATGTTATTTAATCAACTTCGGATATGTACATTTTGCTTACCACCTCCCCCCTTTCCAGCTTTTAAAACTGTGTATCAGTCAAGCTGAAAGCCTACATCAAAGGGGAAGCTAATTTTATTTATATGTGGTAATTTTCACAGGGGCCTAAGATACCATTTCTAATCAAAGAGTTCGGTTATACAATCTGTTTCGTTTCATTTCGGTGGGTTTTCGTTTCGGTAGATTTCGTTTCGGTTCGCACTTTACAGGTACCCACCTACATCTACATGTATATATTTCGGCATCGTCGGAAGCCCATGGTTGATTACGCTTCATTCCTTTTTCCACCACCCGTGGGTTCATTCATTCCTACTCGCTGTGTGTGTGTCTGTATGTATGTCTGTCTGTCTGCATGTATGTTGAATTTAAGGAACATTTTCATCATGTCTTTATAGAGAGCTATGTAGATACATGTAGGTATACATATATATACATATATCTATAGGCTTGTAGGGAGGGCTGACAGCGGATACTCGTCAGGGACGTAGCAACAGAGGAGGGGGAGGGGGGGCTGATCCCTTCCCCACTTTTTAAAATTTTTCCCTTTCTTCTTTTTTACATGTTAAAACTCTTTTTGGTTCGGCTGCGCCCCCCCCCCCCCCAATCCTTTCTGGCTGACCCCCAGCTTTCCCCTTTCAAAAACGATGCCACGCGCCTGCTCGTGTCCCCTTAACACTTTCAAAAGTAGGGAGTGGGGACAAGAGTATGTATGTGCCCCCTCCTTACACTTCTGGGACCCCAAACGAGATCCTCATCTTTATATCAAATGTTGTTTGATAACATCCTCCCCTTAATTCTAGTGCAAGAAATTTCTGTTCAAAAATTGTTATTTGCTATAAAGAAAGGTATACCATAAAATTCGGATATACAGATTTGAGTTGAAAAAATTAGATAGGCTCTGATTGGCGCATAATTGCATTATTGTTGTCCCATACAAAAATTGATTTCCTTATTGATTGTGTTATGCCCCGTTATACAGAAAATTTTCATTTCATAAACTTTTGCCCCCCCCCCCCCGGGGGGGGGGGGGCTTGAGGCCTACTTCAAACTTTTAAGACTGAGCAGGGTGTAGGGATTCCTACCATTTTTAGCTTGTTATTTCAGGGGTTGGGGTGATTATGTAGGTTACCGTCGCCATCTTCATGACGTTTATGTGGAAAATTTTGGAACTGAATCCCATTTTAGCATGTGTCCCAATCTAAGTTTTGTGCTCTCCTACCAACACTTTACGGTATTTGACTACGGCATTGGTGTTGCCTTATAGCTAATAACAAATTCGTCCGAACAAATTGCTAATTCGTCCGAACGAACTACTTATTTGTCCGAATGAATTACTAATATGTCCGAACAAATAGCTAATTCGTCGGAACAAATTGCTAATTTGTCCGAACAAATAGCTAATTCGTCCGAACAAATTGCTAATTTGTCCGAACGATTTTCTATTTTGTCCGAACAAATAGCTAATTCGTCCGAACGAATAATATATTTATATATGGCCTTTCTACGCCGCCGTAAGTTCACACTTGAATGATTTTGGTCAGAAATTGATTGTCTGATTTATAATCAGGCCGTGTCGATTTTGGCGGTTTCTGGTAATTTCCTTAAACTATGATGAAAACTATAAGATACATTGTATATCAATACTTGGGGTTTAAGAACTGGTTCACTTAAATGGACACATTAACGACAAACTAACAACTCAACTGTATGACAAACGGGATGATTTCAGCTTCTCCATCGTCAACTTCCCACATTTATGTAGCAATATTCCATTATCACCTGCATATGCAACTGATTCGATATGCAAGAGCTTGTTCTGGGTAAAGTCAGTTTTTAAATCGAGGTAAGCTACTGACAAACAAGATGATGGTACCGGGATTTCAACAGTCTCGATTGAAGCCAGATTTCGCAAATTCTATGGTCGTTATAACGATCTAGTTCGTCAATACAACCTCGCATTGGGTCAAATGCTGTCTGAAGTGTTTCATACCGATTGTTAAACCGTTCTTGGCACACTGATTTTGACTACGGATAACTCCGTTTACCTGATCAGGATATGGGGCTCACGGCGGGTGTGACCGGTCAACAGGGGATGCTTACTCCTCCTAGGCACCTGATCCCACCTCTGGTGTGTCCAGGGTTCCGTGTTTGCCCAACTATCTATTTTGTATTGCTTGTAGGAGTTATGAGATTGATCACTGTTCGCTATCTTCACCTTACACAACCACATTTTCTTCAATATCGAAATAGGAATGACTTTCATTCATATCTATAAAGCAATAATTTGATAGGCATACAAAAAACTAAACATGAAATTTTACTTAGGTTAAAGATCAAATGATTCATGATCACATTATCATAATATGTTGCATATCATATATAATATACATATCATACAAAGTGTGTGTCCCTGTGATGCCAGACATGTATGTACATGTGACTTATAATTTAAGGGGACAAGTTCGTCTGTCATGACCTTCCTTCAAACATAATCCACATTTGTTGGATTTATGTGATACCTCGGGTAATTTTACCAAGGCTGGGCTGCTATACAGCCAATGTAAACACAACACATCACGTAGTCCACCCTGAGTACTACCTTTCCTGGCCAATTTTTTTCGAAAATGGCGAATGATTTTATTTCCACCCTCATTTCCTTCACCAGAAATCCCACCCACTGTACCTGGCCCATTGGGTCTTTCAATTAGCTCTTGAACATGCTCAATCATTTTGTGAATATGGTTTGGCCAGACAACATAATGAAAATTTTCAATTAATTCTTTTCCCATTTCTATTGCAATTTTCAATTAATTCTTAGTTTCATCTGGGTAATCAATCAGAGGCTGTTTGGCTCTGTATATTTTTCTTAAAGATCTGAATTTGCATAGAATAGATGATACATTTGATTTCTTCTCAGAATTTTCAATCAAAGCAAGGATGTTTCCTTCATTTTTTTCATCAAAGAGTACTCTGGCATAGTTACCAGGAAGCATGAGCTGTGAATCGATGCCAGTGGTCTGCTTCATGTGTTTATCAAAAGCAACTTCTGAATTTTTTACAATACTTTTTATGTCCTCAGTGACATCCCATTGAGTAACCTTCGCAACCTCTTTGGTAATTATTTTTCTGAAAAACAGTCCACAATTAATGTCAGCATGAGTTGCATGTGTAACCAGATGACCTTAAGAATTGATTGTATTATCACTTATATTAGTCTTGCATTATTTTTATCGATTATATTAGCCTTAATTACCGGTTATATTATTAAATTTACAATGTATGTGAGTGATGCAGGCCTGTGGAATCGCACTGATCATATTTAGTCATTTTAGCTGATGAAACTATGTAAGCCACATTGCAAACAAATACATAAAGGTCACCATGTTTTGTACGACCTTTATGAGTAAATCTCGCGATACTGTTATTCCAGTACCTGCATCACCCATAAATGATTGGCAGTTGGGACAGTTTTGTTACCAAAAATGTACACTACTGCAGCTGCGTTTATTATAGCGCATTAGTGTCAATAATGTTAATCACGTACCCATTTCATATATATATATATATACGTTTGTAAATTTGTCAAAAAAAAGGAGAAGAGAATAGAACCTGGTATTGTATTTGAATGTTGCTGAGTTTATGTTAGAAATAAACTTTGAAACCAACGCGAATTGAGGTTAAGACTTTGTTGGAAGAAGTCTTCAACAAATAATCCGGTTACACATGCAAGGTGAAGATAACGAACAGTGATCAATCTCATAACTCCTACAAGCAATACAAAATAGATAGTTGGGCAAACACGGACCCCTGGACACACCAGAGGTGGGATCAGGTGCCTAGGAGGAGTAAGCATCCCCTGTTGACCGGTCACACCCGCTGTGAGCCCCATATCCTGATCAGGTACCTTTATCCACTGCATCAGCATACAAGAGAGATGATTTTACACCTTTTGAAATAGTCTCTAATTTTGACTTTGACAAATTGTTTGGATTAACTTTAAGATAATTTGCTAATGAGCATGTCTGTTCATATGTCCTTGTTATTGAAAAAGAACCTAAATGAGTATTTGCTTCCTCTCTTGTAGCCTCACACAGTGTACAAAGATATCTTGAACCACTGCCCATCAATCCACTGTCTGCTCTGTCCAGTTTCTCATCAATCATACTGTTGTAAAATTTTAGTACATGTCTCCTCCACCCATTTGTAGTTTCAATTTTTAGAATTTTATCCTTCAAAAATTTTCTTTCATTTTCAATTGGAAGGAGACATATAGAAGTTGAACTATGATTGTTTTCATCACACATTGCACTTCACCTTACAATGATTCCAATAAAGGTCGATTACAACGAACAGAATTTGGCTTTTCTTCATCAAATATTGTGATTATTTCATTTGATTCTAATTTGACATCTATTTTAATCACACAAAATGAAAATCTAAAGGCCTTGTCTGGCAAGAATCTATCCGATTGTTCCTTATGAACATAAATTTCTCCCATCCCATCTTCCCCATCCTTAATACTAGAAATCAACAATAAATTCTGGTCATCTTGATCAATTCCATGTTTTTGTAGACCAGAAATAATTTGTGGCTCAAGTTCAAGTAATGTTTTTGAAATTGCATCAGGATAAGACCAACGTACACCTTTAACATTAGGGGTGGTAATTTCTGGCACGCCCTTACTGAAATCTTCAAGTATATCTAATGGTTCAAAATTCAAATTCATATTTTCATTGATATCTTTAGTTCTTTTTCTTATTTTTGCAGGTGTGTGATAATACATTTGAAAATATTCTTCACCCTCAATACAATATCTGACATATTGGGGCATATACATAGATTCAATTGCATTTAATGCAGAAATTGGTTGAAGGGGGATTACATGTTTTTTCTTTAAGAAACAATTATTGGTGTTTGTATTGCGTTTTTGATTGTAATGCATCAACGCGCATAGCTAGGCACTCATGGGCATTCAGTGTAGAAGATTTGTTTCTCCAAGTACTATCTATAATGTTCATTCTAGGATCACAGGCTTCGCGAAGAGCATCGTGAAGTGCAAGAAAAGAACATCGCATTTATTTTCATTGGTTTTTTTGGGCAAAATTCATGAATATAGTCAATAACTGGCTTTAGTCTCTTTTGTCTAACATATTTCTTTTTGCACTCATAAATGGGCTCTTTGACAATATTTGATGATGAAGTCTGATTTCTTTTTAGTCAGCAATAATTTTATTGGATATTTTCCAAATTTACAGGAATGTTCATGATCAGTACAGGAGGTCAAGGTCAATACTGATTCACAGCCTATGTCATTATATCTACAGAGAACATGAATATTTTCATATAACAAAGCAAGTTGGCCACCTAGGGGCTGTAAATCATCTTCAATAGTGACATATCTACATACAGGGCACATGTTAGCTGTACTTAGCCAAACAGACAAGCATAGTGTGCAGTAAATATGACTGGCTTTGCATATTGCACATGTAAAAATTTCACCAAGGCTTTTTTCGACAATTCGGCTACTTTCAAAACTTGTAATTTCACTATCGAACAGATGTGATGTGCAGGTTGAGGCATATGATTTGTCAGGTATCGTATTAGATTCAAATGTCAGAGCTTTTGATATACCTGATTTAGAGGAGGAAGGACCTTGATCTTGCAAAGACAAATCAGATGATGTAGAGGTTGACTGACTTGGGTTGGAAATTGGCATTAAATCAGTCTGATTTGTTTTTGTAACAACAATTGCTTCCTCTACACAGTGACATGAAGATTCATCTTAGGACAATTTCAATTTCTTTGGAAGAGGTTCAGAATTGGTAAAGAAATCAAAAGTCAAAGACTTGTAATTTACAAGAACTTTTTCACCCCGTTTCCGGTTGCAAATTTTGCAGTTTTCTGAATGTATAGTATAATTGAAAAAATCTGGAACATTTACTGAACAGACACTTGAACTTTACTTTGACTTTCTAATTTTAAACAAAAAAATTCTGCATGATTGACAAAGTCGAGTTGGATGTACATTAGGCAGATCATCA